>NC_087296.1:14261263-14376263 GCF_015220805.1 Pogoniulus pusillus | reverse complement strand
GGGATTCCACCTCCCAGGCACAACATGGGTCACAGGTGGGATTCTATCCCCAAGCACAACATGGGTCACAGGTGGGATTCTACCCCCAAGCACAACATGGGTCACAGGTGGGATTCTGTCCCCCAAGCACAACATGGGTCACAGGTGGGATTCTGTCCCCCAAGCACAACATGGGTCACAGGTGGGATTCTGTCCCCCAAGCACAACATGGGTCACAGGTGGGATTCTACCCCCCAGGCACAACATGGGTCACAGGTGGGATTCTACCCCCAAGCACAACATGGGTCACAGGTGGGATTCTACCCCCCAAGCACAACATGGGTCACAGGTGGGATTCTACCCCCCAAGCACAACATGGGTCACAGGTGGGATTCTGTCCCCCAAGCACAACATGGGTCACAGGTGGGATTCTACCCCCCAGGCACAACATGGATTACAGGTGGGATTCTGTCCCCCAAGCACAACATGGGTCACAGGTGGGATTCCACCTCCCAGGCACAACATGGGTCACAGGTGGGATTCTACCCCCCAGGCACAACATGGGTTACAGGTGGGATTCTACCCCCCAGGCACAACATGGGTCACAGGTGGGATTCTACCCCCCAAGCACAACATGGGTTACAGGTGGGATTCTACCCCCCAGGCACAACATGGGTCACAGGTGGGATTCTATCCCCCAAGCACAACATGGGTCACAGGTGGGATTCTATCCCCCAAGCACAACATGGGTCACAGGTGGGATTCTACCCCCAAGCACAACATGGGTCACAGGTGGGATTCTATCCCCCAGGCACAACATGGGTCACAGGTGGGATTCTACCCCCAGGCACAACATGGGTCACAGGTGGGATTCTACCCCCAAGCACAACATGGGTCACAGGTGGGATTCTATCCCCCAAGCACAACATGGATTACAGGTGGGATTCTGTCCCCCAAGCACAACATGGGTTACAGGTGGGATTCTACCCCCCAGGCACAACATGGGTCACAGGTGGGATTCTACCTCCCAGGCACAACATGGGTCACAGGTGGGATTCTACCTCCCAGGCACAACATGGGTCACAGGTGGGATTCTATCCCCCAGGCACAACATGGGTCACAGGTGGGATTCTACCTCCCAGGCACAACATGGGTCACAGGTGGGATTCTACCCCCCAAGCACAACATGGGTCACAGGTGGGATTCTATCCCCCAGGCACAACATGGGTCACAGGTGGGATTCTATCCCCCAGGCACAACATGGGTCACAGGTGGGATTCTATCCCCCAAGCACAACATGGGTTACAGGTGGGATTCTACCAACAGACCATGGAATGGGTTTGGTTGGAAGAGACCTCCAAGAACATGGAGTCCAACTCTCAAGCCAGGGTCACCATGGCCATTAAACCCCAGCCCTAGGTGCCAGCTCCACCCTTCCTGAACACCCCCAGGGAGCTGTGCTTTGCAGCACACTTTGCCTTGGGTGGCACCTTTGAGCTAAGGAACTGTGCAGCCCGAGGCTTGGGGAGCTCACCGTGGCCAGGGGCAGGCTGTGAAGGGCAAGAGCAGAACCCCTGCAGCAGAGGTAGGATTAAGCAGAAAAACCCCACAGCACTTCAGCCATTCCTGCAGTGGCAAAGCTGCAGGAAAGAAACAGCCTACAAAGGTGTGCAAGAGACAGCAAACAGCAGAAGCAGAATGTCCAGTTCTGGGCCTCTTGGTTTAAGAAGGACCTCAGGGAACTGCTTGATGTAGTCCAGCCTCGAGCCCCCAAGCTGCTGCAGGCAGTAGAAGGTCTCCTGGGACGCCAGGCTGAGGGAGCTGGCAGCAGAGCAGCCTGAGGGCTGCCCTCAGTGCTGTGCTACAGATGTGCAGGGCAGTGTCGGGAGGAGGCAGCCAGGCTCTGCCCAGGGGTGCCCAAGGGCAGCACAAGTTCTCTCTACAGGGAGGCTGTAGCCAGCTGGGGTTGGGCTCTGCTCCCAGGTGCCCAGCAACAGAACAAGAGGACACAGCCTCAAGCTGTGCCAGGGCAGGTGCAGGATGGAGGACAGGAAGAAGTTCTTCCCAGCAAGAGAGACTGGCATTGGAATGGGCTGCCCGAGGGGGTGGTGGAGTGGCTGTGCCTGGAGGTGTTTAAGAGGAGGCTGCATGAGGCACTTGGTGCCAGGGGCTGGTTAATTAGCTCAGGTGGTAAGTTGGACTCGATGATCTCAGAGGTCTTCTCCAGCCTGGTTAGTTCTGTGATTCTGGGGGCAAGCTGGAGCAGAGGAGGTGCCAGGGGAGCAGGAGGGGAAACTTAGTCAGTGTGAGGGTGCTGGAGCCTGGAGCAGGCTGCCCAGAGAGGCTGTGGAGCCTCCTGCTCTGGAGCCATTCAGAACCCACCTGGATGTGTTGCTGTGTGCCCTGCCCTGGGTGATGCTGCTCTGGCAGGGGTTGGACTGGATGAGCTCTGGGGGTCCCTTCCAGCCCCTAACACCCTGTGATGCTGGGACAGCCAACAGCGACTGCCACAGTGAACAGAGTGGCGACAGGGCGAGAGCACAGCAGGACACACTTCAGTGCCCGCCAGGGGACAGCTCCGTCTCTGCTCCTCTGGCTCCTCGCTGCTCTGCCGCCGCCAGCCGCAGGTGTGCTGGGATGGGCACATCCTCCCCGAGGTGCTGATTGTGCCCCTTGGAGCATGCAGACGTCGCAGGCAGGCGGGGGGGTGGGGGGGTATCAGTGCTCCTGTAGGAGAAAAAGCAGCTGGTACCTCCTGCTGCCAAAGGCAAGCGCTGCCTGCTGAGCTCTAGGCTGGTGCCCATGGCCTGAGGCAGCTCTGGAGGCAGTCAGTGCCAGTTCAGTGACACTGGGTCAGAGAGAGAGAGAAATGGGCTGGAGATGCCAGGGTCGTTGGCTGCCTCAGCTTCAGAGCTGGCTAAAGCTTGCTGCTGAGCTTCTCTTTCTGTGACAGAGGTGAGAACACAGAGCAGCTGATGCAGAGGTTAAGTTGCTCTACCTATCCCCCCCTCGTGCAGGAAGGATGCTTTGGGCAGCTGCTCAGAGGAGTGCTTCAGCTCCAGCTAGCTGCAGCCATCACATCCTTCTTTCTTCTGCTTTCCAGTGACTGTAGCTGGAAGCTCACAGCTACTCTGGGCCCCACTGGCTCTGTTGGGTGCCTTTTCTGCTCAGTGCTTCTCGTGTGCTCAGCTGGCAGGCCAGACCCTGGCGTGTCCATCAGCTCTGCCAGACTGCAAAGGGCACTTGGAAATGCCTGAGACGTTTCTGATGCCAGCTCCTGCATCGGTAGCAGCTGTGCCTGGCTGCCTGAAGATCTCCCTGCAGCACTGCTCAGACCTTACTACACACAGAGTTGGTATTGAACAGAAGCTCCTATCAGCTCGACAAAGCTCCCAAGGTACCAAAGCTGCCTGCAGAGGAGGAGGCTGAGGAGAGACCTCCTCACTCTCTGCAACTCCCTGAAAGGAGGCTGGAGCCAGGTGGGGTTGGGCTCTTCTCACACAGAAGTGACAGCACAAGAACAGCCTCAAGCTGTGCCAGGGCAGGGGCAGGTTGGACATTAGGAACAATCTCCTCCCAGCAAGGGTTCTCAGGCACTGGCACAGGCTGCCCAGGGAGCTGCTGGAGTCCCCATGCCTGGAGGGGTTTGAAAACTGCCTGGATGTGGTGCTGAGGGAGGTGGTTGAGTGGCAGTGGTTAGCAGCAGTGGTGGGGCTGTGAGCTCTGGGGGAGAGTTGGACTGGATGGGCTCAGAGGTCTCTTTCAGCCTTAACAGTTCTGTGGTTCCATGATTCTAATGTTCCCAAGCCAATGCACTGTTATCACCCATCCTGGTCAGCAGCATATAGCAAACAGCTGTGAGGGCTTCAGCCTGGGTCAGACTCTCTCTTACCACTCTGCTGCTGCTGCTAACTTCAGTCAGTAACTTTCCCCTGCTGTTACAGAGGCATTCAAAACCCACAGCACTTCAGCTGCCTCTGATCTGGAGATACTTTCTCTTCACCAGAGCAGATGCCTGTTGGTGAGCAGGTGTGGAGAAGCTTATCATAAAATCATAGAACCAACCAGGCTGGAAGAGAGCTCCAAGCTCAGCCAGCCCAACCTAGCACCCAGCCCTGCCCAACCAACCAGACCATGGCACTAAGTGCCCCAGCCAGGCTTGGCTTCAACACCTCCAGCCACAGCCACTCCACCACCTCCCTGGGCAGCCCATTCCAATGCCAATCACTCTCTGACAACAACTTCCTAACAACATCCAGCCTAGACCTGCCCTGGCACAGCTTCAGACTCTGTCCCCTTCTTCTGTTGCTGCTTGCCTGGCAGCAGAGCCCAACCCCACCTGGCTACAGCCTCCCTGCAGGCAGCTGCAGACAGCAATGAGCTCTGCCCTGAGCCTCCTCTGCTGCAGGCTGCACACCCCCAGCTCCCTCAGCCTCTCCTCACAGGGCTGTGCTCCAGGCCCCTCCCCAGCCTTGCTGCCCTGCTCCAAACACCTTCCAGCACCTCAACATCTCTCTGCAATGGAGGAGCCCAGAGCTGGACACAGCACTCCAGGGGTGGCCTGAGCAGTGCTGAGCACAGGGGCAGGATCACCTCCTGTGAGCAGCTGCTGCCATTGTGGATCTCTGTCCATCTCCAGAAGAGATTCCAGGCAGCTGCATGCAGCAGTGGCTTGCCCAGACACATTAGAGGAGCATTAAATCTGTTGCTCTCGTGCTGGAGGCTTAGTTTGAGCTCCCCATTCCAGAGCTCCTCTGCATGAACATCTCAGGTCTCCAGACAGCCAAGATAAGTAACTTGAAGGCAGAGGAATAATTATCCCCACGACAAGTGAGTGACAAAGCAGCAGGACATTTCTCACTGCTAACCAAGCCAAATATTTGCTTTAGCTTGAGTTTTCCACCTTTGCCCTGTAGAAAAATCAATCTCCCAGAAAAGACAAAAAAAAAAAGGCTGCTGTGAAGAAATGGTTGAGAGACCTGAGCAGAGCTGGCCCCAGGCAGAGGAGCCAGCAGATGTCTGCCAGAAACAGTTGCTGCAGCAAACTCTGAGTGGCTTTTGTTAAGCACTGCCTGTGCTCCTGGCAGCTGAAGTGCTCTTGAGCTGAGCCAAGGAGCTTCAAACAAAGCCAGGGGAAACAGAGCTCCCGTGGTCAAACAGGGCAGGAAGGAGGAGCCAGGGAGCTCCAGGCCAGGAGTCTCACCTCTGTGCCTGGTAAGGTCATGGAGCAGATCCTCCTGGAGGCACTGCTGAGACAGGAGAGCAGTGAAGAGGTGATTGGGTACCACCAGCATGGCTGCACCAAGGGCAAGCAACCTTCTGTGGACAGCTCACAACATTCATTGCTGAGGGGTGAGCAGCTGATGGCATTCACCTGGCCCTGAGCAAGGCCTCTGGCACTGTGCCACACCACATCCTGGCCTCCAGGCTGGTGACACATGGGTTTGAGGGGTGCAGCACTGATGGATTCAGAACTGGCTGGATGGCTGCACCCAAAGAGTGCCTGTCAATGGCTCCATGGCCAAGTGCAGGCCAGTGACAAGCAGAGTCCCTCAGGGATCAGTCCTGGCACCAGGCTTGTTCAACATCTCTGTGGGTGCCATGGACAGAGGCACTGAGTGCAGCCTCAGCAAGTTTGCTGCCCACACCAAGCTGTGTGGTGCAGCAGCCAGGCTGGAGGGCAGGGATCCATCCAGAGGGAGCTGCACAGGCTGCAGAGGTGGGCACAAGCCAAGCTCAGGAGGTTCAACAAGACCAGGGGCAAGGTCCTGCAGCTGGGTTGAGGCAATGCCAAGCACAACTCCAGGCTGGGCAGTGCCAGGCTGGAGAGCAGCCCTGAGGAGAGGGACTTGGGGGTACTGGTGGAGGAGAAGCTCAACAGGAGCCAGCAGTGTGCACTTGCAGCCCAGAAAGCCAAGCAGAGCCTGGGCTGGCTCAGGAGCAGTGTGGCCAGCAGGACAAGGGAGGTTCTTCTGCCTCTGTGCTCAGCACTGCTCAGGCCACCCCTGGAGTGCTGTGTCCAGTTCTGGGCTCCTCCATTGCAGAGAGATGTGGAGGTGCTGGAAGGTGCCCAGAGAAGGGCAGCAAGGCTGGGGAGGGGCCTGGAGCACAGCCCTGTGAGGAGAGGCTGAGGGAGCTGGGGGGGTGCAGCCTGCAGCAGAGGAGGCTCAGGGCAGAGCTCAGTGCTCTCTGCAGATCCCCCAGAGGAGGCTGCAGTGAGGTGGGGGTTGGGCTCTACTGCCAGGTAACAAGTGATAGAATGCCAGGGGAAGGCTTCAGGCTGCACCAGGGGAGGTTTGGGCTGGATATTAGGAAAAAACCATTTCACTGAAAGGGTTCTCAGGCACAGGCTGCCCAGGGAGCTGCTGCAGTCCCCATCCCTGGAGGGGTTTAGAAGCTGTGTGGATGTGGTGCCTGGGGACATGTCTTAGTGGTGGACTTGGTCAGTAGGGTTAGTGACGACTCAGTGATCTTAGAGGTCTTTTCCAGCCTCAGTGACCCTGTGGTTCTGTAGGACATGGTCTAGGCACCAAAGGCTGTTGAGCTCAACCAGCCCAGGTGGGAGCTTGTCCTACAGACCCTCTGAAATGCAGCCAGTATGGGCTGTGGGTGCTTGGCACCGAGCACAGACCTGCCCTTGGTGCTGGACCATTTGTACAGAGAATCAGGAGGCACAGCTGAGCACCTGGAGTGATGAATCTCTTCCAAAGTACAAGCCCCAATCCCCTAGGAATAGCAACATATTTACCATGGGGATCAGCTGGCTCCTGGTGCATTGATTTCATAGGGGAGCAGTTGGCTGGGGCAATGAAACTGAAGTGCTGATAAGAATGTGCAGCTGATAAGGGGAATACATCTTCTGGCAGCTCATAATGAACCTGCAGTCATTTGCAAACCCAAGATGATTGCAGTGAGGGGCTCAGTGGGATTCAGCAATGGATCAGATGGCTCTGTGGATGCCAGCCTGAATCATTAGCCTGGGTAGAGTAAAATCTGATAGGGGACAAGAATGGCACAGGCTGCCCAGGGAGGTGGTGGAGTCCCCATCCCTGAGGGGGTCAAGAAACCTGTGGCCATGGCACCTGGGCCCATGGTTTAGTGGCCATGGCCATAGTGGGGTTGGGCTGCTGGCTGGGCTGGATGCTCTTGGAGGGCTCTCCCAAAACAATGAATTCTGTGACTCTGTACCAGTGGTTTTGAGCCTTCCCATGGACAGCTGAGTGGCTCTCCTCTAAAGCATTCTCTGTCTGGTAACAGGTGAGGCATGCAGCTTTTTGTTCTGACATTCCAGTTTCAGCAAACTCTCACTGCCATGGTCAGAGCCCTGCCCTTTGTGGGCCTCACACCTGGAATTCTGCCAGGTGTCACTCAGATAAGGAATGCTATTAATTCATTCATTAAGACTGCTAAGGACTTGGAACTGTTGGAGCAAGTCCAGAGGAGGCCACAAAGATGCTGCCAGGGCTGGAGCAGCTCTGCTGTGAGCTCAGGCTGAGGGAGCTGGGGGGTGCAGCCTGCAGAGGAGAAGGCTCCAGGGGGACCTCAGAGCTGCTGCCAGTGCCTGAAGGGATCCTGCAGGAAGGCTGCAGAGGGACTTGTGCTGAGGGGGTCTGAGACAGGCCAAGGGGGAATGGTTTGGAGCTGAGGCAGAAACTGGAGCTGAGGAAGAAGTTGTGCAGTGTGAAGGTGGTGAGAGTCTGGCACAGGCTGCCCAGGGAGGCTGTGGCTGCCTCCTCCATGGAGATATTCAAGACCAGGCTGGATGAAGCCTTGAGCAGCTGAGTCTAGCTGTGTGGCAGAGGGGTTGGAGCAGATGAGCTCTGGGGTCCCTCCCACCCTGAGCCATTCTGTGATTAAAAGCTGGACTTTACTGAACACATAAAACACTTCAGCACTGAAATGCTGAGTCCTAGGCCATGGCAGAACTCAAGGCTGTGGCACACAGCACAGTGCTGGCAGGACTGCTGAGCTGAATGCCAGGCATGTGCAAGCTGTGGTCACTGCAATTCATTTGCCCCACTGGTTAATTTGACAAGCTCTAAACAAAGGCCACGAACCTGCCTTCGAGTGGCCACACCACACCAACTGAAGCACTCCTGCATGGCAGCACAGCTCTCATCCCACTGCCATTCTCCTACAGACCTGCTCACAGCCTGCCTGAGGGATTCCCACCTGCAGTGTTTGGTAGGAAAATTAACACAGTAGTGCTGGGAAGAAGGCAGAAGGTCATGGAAAGGGTCAGAAGAAGTCCCACGGGAAGGAAGGACTTAAGAGTGCACAACTAAAGCAGCCCAGGAACTCTAAAAGCTGCCTGAAAAGCTCTTCAGAGGGAAAACTGCTGCAGGTGAAACTGTTCCCAGTTTTCACTCAGCAGAATCTTAAGTACTAAACACTGTGGTTTAGAGATAAGCAAAATCAGCTCCAGGTCTGAGAAAGACACCAACAGAGCTGCAAAACCCATCCCTTAGCTGTCACATGAGGCAGGGCAGCTCTAGATGCCTACCTCCAGCACTGGCAGCCTTTAGAGTCCTGCTCAGTTAGAACCACAGAATGGCAGGGGTTGGAAGTGACCTCTGAAGATCAGAGTCCAACCCCTGCCATGGGGCTGGCACCTCCTGAAAGGAGACTGGAGTGGGGTTGGGCTCTTCTCACATGCAGTGAGTGACAGGACAAGAGGAAACAGCCTCAAGCTGTGCCAGGGGAGGGTCAGGCTGGATATCAGGAACCATCTCTCCCCAGCAAGGGTTCTCAGGCACTGGCACAGGCTGCCCAGGTTGCTGCTGCAGTCCCCATCCCTGGAAGGGTTTCGAAGCTGCCTGGATGTGGTGCAGAGGGAGGTGGTTGGGTGGCAGTGGTTGGCAGCAGTGGTGGGGCTGTGAGCTCTGGGGGAGAGTTGGACTGGGTGAGCTCAGAGGTCTCTTCCAACCTCAGCAGTTGTGTGGTGCTGTGATTCTGTGCCCTGCTGCACTTCACACACCTCCCACACACGATGGTATCCAACCCCCAGGCTTCTAAGCTATGACTTAATGTAGCCACGGAGGACACAAAAGCTGACATCATTCCTGCCTTCTCCAGCAGCCTCTCCCGTTTGTGCAGGAGCCCTCCCTGCCAAGCTAAGGAGGACAGGATGCCTTTTTTATACCAAACTGCCTTTGTCAAACCCACTCTGAATGCATTTCACATTGCATGGAGCCTTCACCTGCATGGGGATGTTACTGAAGCTGACGGGAACAAAGAGCCATGAAGGGCACCAAAGCTGGGGAAGGTGGAGAACTCCTGGAACAAAGAGCCATGAAGGGCACCAAAGCTGGGGAAGGTGGAGAACTCCTGGAACAAAGAGCCATGAAGGGCACCAAAGCTGGGGAAGGTGGAGAACCCCTGGAACAAAGAGCCATGAAGGGCACCAAAGCTGGGGAAGGTGGAGAACCCCTGGAGAACAGGGCTGGGGAGCAGCTGAGGGACCTGGGGGTGTTTAGTGTGGAGAAGGGGAGGCTGATGGGAGACCTCTTTGCTCTGCACAGCTCCCTGAGAGGAGGCTGCAGTGAGGTGGGGGTTGGGGTTTTGTGCCTAGGATCAGGTGATAGAAGGAGAGGCAATGGCCTGAAACTGTGCCAGGGGAGGGTTGGGTTGGAGATGAGAAAGAATTTCTGTGCTGCAAGTAGTGAGGCACAGGCTGCTCAGGGAGGTGGTGGAGTCCCCATCCCTGGAGGTGCAGGAGAAAGGTGTGGCAGTCTGGGGCATGGTTTGATGGCCACAGTGGGGTTGGGTTGAAGGTTGAACTGGATGACCTTAGAGGCCTTCTCCAACCCAATGATCCTGTGGCTCTGTGATTAACCAGAACCCACTCTCTAGCAGCAGGCTAAGATCCGAGGCACCAGGCTCCACACACTGTTATGGCACCTCACCATGCTTTGCCCTGGGAGGGCTGAGCTGACAGAGCAGGACCAGGCCTGGCAGGGGATGCATCTAGGTAGACATTTTATTTCCAAAAATAGCAACTGTCTTGAGGACACAAATGAGAAAGTTATTAAAGGCTTCATAGCAAAATACTGAGCTAACTCTGGTACAATACAGAGGCTCTACCAGTCAACACCACACCTCAGCTCACCTGGCAAGGGATGCTCCTGGTGCATCAGGCAGGCAGCTGGCACTGGAGCTCAACAGTAATTCACCAAAGGGCAACAAAAAAGGGGCAGTTTTCTCTTTCATTATTAAAGTAACTGAAGAACAAAGACACTTTAACAGGTTTGACTCCTTTTGGGCAAAGCCATTAGAAATAATTCCTGAGTGTTTAGGTTGCAGTGAATGTATCAAACCCAGAGGGCTCGGAGCAGCTTCCTGTTAGCTGAGCCTGGGAGCTTGAAGTGACCTCCTGGAGCAGGGCTGGCAGGGCAGGACTGCAGCCTTCAGGAACGACATGGAAGCCTTCTGCTGGGCATGCTGCAAGTCTTTGCTTCAGCACTGGCTGCAGGCCTGCCAGCTGGGCTGCTCTGCTCTGCTGCTAAAGGTCACTTCCTCTCACAAGACCTCCTAATGCAAAGTGCAGGGAGCCTGCACTGCACCCACTGTGCACAGCACAGCAGCAGGCAGCCCAGGGGCTCTGCTCTCAGCTAGGGCAGGCACTCACTGGGGTGCTTTGTGTCTGTACCGTGGGCGTGGAGAGCTACTTGGTTAGCTTCTTGCTGCTGTAATGAGTGGCAATGCATTCATTTCCCATTCTTCTCTCCAGATGCAAGCTACATCATCATCCTCTTCTCTTCTTCTTCCTCCTTCTCCTCCTCCTCACCCTTATTTCCATGAGGACCTTAGAGCAGCCCACCTGAAGGGGACTACAGGAGAGTTGAGGAGGGACTTTTACAAGGGCATGCAGTGACAGGAGGGGCAGTGGCTCTGAGCTGGGAGAGGGGAGATTGAGTTTGGAGATTAGGAAGAAATTGTTCAAAGTGAGGATGGGGAGACACTGGCACAGGTTGCCCAGGGAGGCTGTGGATGCCTCCTCCCAGGAAGTGTTCATGGCCAGGCTGGACGAGGCCTTGAGCAACCTGGGCTAGTAGATGTCTGTGCCCATGGCAGGGGAGTTGGAACCAGATGATGCTGAAGGTCCCTTCCAGCCCATTCTATGTGACTCTATATATTATCATCACCAGCATCAGTTGGTTTGGGTTCTTCCTAACGTGCAGTCTAAACCTCCCCTCTCCCAGCTCAAAGCCACCAACCTTACCAAGTGGAAGCCATCACCTCATCACCCACCGTGTTCCTGCCATGCTGTGGCTTCAACTCAATCTGCCTATTTTGACTCAAACTGCTGCTGATCCCAGAAGGAGGCTCAGGGTTTTCACTGTGTCTCTGCATTCCCAGAACCCCAGGGCTCAGTTACAGTGGCTGAAGGAAGGTTACCGTACAAAGCAGCTCCTGAGTCACAACGCTGCTGTTCAGCCTTCACAAGCAACTCACACTAAAGCTTTTAGTCACACCCACTCTTCTCTATCCACCACCCCAACAAGGGAACAAGTTTCTTACAGTCATGATGGCTGAGATGTCAGCAGGAGCCAGCAGTGTGCTCTGGCAGCCCAGAGAGCCAACCTGATCCCGGGCTGCAGCAAGGGCAGTGTGGGCAGCAGGGCCAGGGAGGTGATCCAGCCCCTCTGCTCTGCTCTGCTCTGCTGAGGCCCCACCTGGAGTACTGCATCCAGTGCTGGAGCTCCTGGGACAAGAGGGATGTGGAGGTGCTGGAACATGTCCAGAGAAGGGCCAAGAGGATGATCAGAGGGCTGGAGCTGCTCTGCTATGGGGATAGGCTGAGGGAGTTGGGGTTATTTGGTCTGGAGAGGAGAAGGCTCCGAGGAGACCTTATTGTGACTTCCCAGTATCTGAAGGGGGCTACGAGAAAGCTGGGGAGGGACTTTTTAGGATGCCAGGCAGTGATAGGACTGGGGGGAATGGAACAAAACTAGAAGTGGGATTCAGATTGGAAGTTCTTCAGCATGAGGGTGGTGAGAGCCTGGCACAGGTTGCCCAGGGAGGTGATGGAAGCCTCACCCCTGGAATTTTTTAAGGCCAGGCTGGATGTGGCTGTGGGCAACCTGCCCTAGAGTGAGGTGTCCCTGGGCATGGCAGGGGGGCTGGAGCTGGCTGATCTTTGAGGTCCCTTCAGATCCTGACAATTCCATGTGGAAGACAGCAGCAGAGTGGATAAGTGCAGTGTGTGTTCCTGCTCACTTCCCATTCCCGACCGCAAGAGCTGCTTTGAGACTCCTGCAGTCATTCCCTAACCAGATCTGACAGGGAAATGAAGCTCTTGTTTGTTTGTTTTCCCTAATGCAAGCTTCTGGCGTCCAACTGATCAAACCTAACATGCTTATACAGAACAAAGGAAACAGTGACCTGGGGAGAACTGCAATCAGTCACTCCAAAACTCTCTGGGCAATGGCAATGCACAGAATTGCAGCTGTATGGTACCAGGACAAAGCCTCTTGGCATTACAAAGACAAAGACCTCTCGTTACACAAAACCAGTGCAGTAGGCTGGCAAGCACTGGGTTAGATACAGGCTTGTACTGTCTGACTGAAAAGGAAACACTTGTCCCAACGCTGGGGGTTTATTTTTGTTCTAAAAATACTGTGAGGCATCCCCTGGGTTGCAGTCTCAGTGTTAGAATCTGGTTTCGGAGGTTCCTCGCTTCAGGTTGTTACTCAAAAACTCATCGTGTTCGAAGCTCAAGTTGTTGTGAGACCTGGAAATCATCAGCAGCTTCTCCTTGTTGGTGAAGTCTTTCTTGGCTGCTGCCTGGGGCACCAGCAACCTGTCCATGGGGTCCTCCTTGTTTTCCAGTTTCATGTACCCTTTGCTGTTACTGCGGTCCAGCCTGGGCCAGCTGGGATGCTTCCTCTGCTCAGCCTGCACCGTGAGCGTGGAGGGACCTCTGTCCAAGTCCAGGGACTTGGAATGTGAGGACAGAAGATGCAAAGACGTGTTGGACCCAAACTGCTTCCTGGCAGCACCCGGAGACAAAAGCTTTCCTGCGCTTGCTCCAAGAGCCATAGAAGACCTGGACTGAGCAGCTGGAGCGTCCAGCAGGGAGCTGTGCCGCGGCAGCAGGGCAGCGGGGGGCCTGCAGGGCTCGCGGGTGTCGGGCACCGGCAGGGGCAGGGAGTCCATGGACAGGTTCCTGGAGCCACTCTTGGAGATCTCGGAGTCCTCGGTGATGTTGTCTATGCTGGGCTCATCGATCACACAGTTGTTGAGTTTGATCACTGGCAGTGTGAAAGCACTGATGGAAGAGGAGACGATGGATTTAGTCTCACACCTGATAGAGCTTCTGTCGTCCTGAGCCTTGCTGCGCTGCGGGTGAAGCCCAAACACCGAACCAGGCTGCTCGGTCAGCAGAGGCGGCAGGAGGCTGCCAGTGGTCCTGACTTCAGTTAGGGTCACCTCATCCTCTTCAGCAGGACTGTCCACTCTAAAGCTACTCTTGAAGCCAGAGAAAGGCGCGACGGTGTGGGCAGCCAGCTGGGAGGCACAGGAGCTGCCAGCCTGCCGCAGCTCTCCCTCCCCCAGCAGCCCGCCGAAGGCACCGCTCAGCTGCTGCTGCTCCCGGAGCCGCAGGGTGTGGATGTCTATGACAGTGGAGTAGATGTCCCTCATGTGTATGATTTTGGTCTCCCTGTCGCGGTTCTCGTGCAGGATGGCGTTGGCGCAGATGAAGATGAAGATGCCGATGCCCATGGTGAAGGGCCCCAGCATCTTCATCTTGTCGGAGCGCAGGTGCTGCTCGAAGAAGCGCAGCAGTGCACCGCCCTGGCCCCGCAGCTCCTGCGTCCCGTTCGCCGGCAGCGCCTCCGCCGAGCCCAGCAGCTGCTCCCCCTGCGGCCAGTAGCCCAGGATGGCCATGGCGATGCCGAAGGCGGCGATCAGCACCCCCAGGACCAGGAAGAATCCCGACGGAGAATAGAGGCGGATTTTGCCCCTGACGATGACGACGTCTGCCCGGGGCCGGCGCCGCACTGGCTTCTTCTCCTCGGGCGCTGGTGCTGTGGCGAGGTTGAGATGCTGCTGAGATCTGGCAGAGTCTTGCCTTTTCAAGGCAGCCAGTCCTGTTATAACTCCTCCTGTTGCTATCATAGTTCTGGGTCGTGCCCTGTGGGGACAAAAGAAAGAAAAGCTGGAGCAATACTGAGGCAAGCAAAGGCTGCGTCTGCAAACACACAGCACTGCCTGCAACTGCAGCCAGCTCTGCAAGATGCTTTGGGGCAGAAGGGACCCCAAAGCTCATCCAGTTCCAACCCCCTGCCATGGGCAGGGACACCTCCCACCAGCCCAGGTTGCTCAAGACCTCATCCAACCTGGCCTTGAACATCATCAAGCAGGGACACCCACAGCCTCCCTGGGCAGCCTGTGCCAGTGTCTCACCACCCTCACTCTCAACAATTTCTTCCTCATCTCCAGTCTCACTCTCCCCTCTCCCAGCTTAAAGCCATTGCCCCTCATTGTGTCACACCCAGCCCTTGTCAAGCTCTTCTGTAGCCCCTTCAGGTACTAGAAGACTGCTCTGAGGTCTCCCTGGAGCCTTCTCTTCTCCAGGCTGAACAGGACACCACCAGAGACTGGCACCTTCATCTTGACACCCACTCTGAACAGCCCCAACTCTCCTGGCCTGTCCCACAGGGGCCAGGCTCCAGCTCTCTCATCCTCCTCACAGCCCTCCTCTGGACCCTCTCCATCAGGTCCATGCCTCTCTTGTGCTGGGGCATCATAGCTGGCCCCAGCCCTGCAGGTGAGGCCTCCCCAGAGCAGAGCAGAGCAGAGGGCAGGATCCCCTCTCTCCATCCCTGCCCACACTGCTTTGGATGCAGCCCAGGCTGCCCTTGGCCTTCTGTGCTGCCAGTGCCCATTGCTGGCTCCTGCACAGCTTCTCTCCCACCAGCACCCCCAAGTCAGGGGCTCCTCTCCTCAGGGCTCCTCTCAATCTCATCACTCCTCGGCCTGAGTTGGTATCTTGTATTGCCCCAGGCAGGTGCAGGACCTTGCACTTGGCCTTATTGAACCTCAGAGATCCAGAACATTACTCCAAAACTCTGACACTTGCCCTGCAGGGTCAGGTCTCCATTCCTCATCTCTGGAAATCTTCACCTTTCTCAATTCACTTCCACTTTTATGCTGACTGAGCAACTTCAGGAGTTCACTGCTGAGAAACTTCTTGAATGCTTCACACAAAGTCTGCTTTTCAACACAACAATTACCCCAGACAGTCCTTTGGCATGGGCAGTCTGTACAGGTGCAAACACCTCCCATGCCTCTCTGCTTACAGCCTTTCTGATGAAACTAAAGCTCCTGAAGCTGCAAAACAAGGCTTGGAATCTCCAGCAGAAGCCATCAGGATTCAGCCATTGGAAAGCTGCTGGGCTCTGTCATGACTCATTTCCATGGCATTTGTCTTCCCAGGGAAATAAAGCAACAAAGCAACTCCAGACCAGTGCAGAGAACTGTGCTGAAATGAATGATGCTTTAGCTAGGATCTGCTTTGCCCCACAGCTAGGATCTGCTTTGCCCCACAGCTAGGATCTGGCTTGTTCCACAGCTAGGATCTGCTTTGTTCCACAGCTAGGATCTGGCTTGTTCCATAGCTAGGATCTGCTTTGTTCCACAGCTAGGGTCTGGCTTGTTCCACAGCTAGGATCTGGCTTGTTCCATATGTAGGATCAGCTTTTCTCCACAGCTACGATCTGGCTTGTTCCATAGCTAGGATCTGCTTTGTTCCACAGCTAGGATCTGGCTTGTTCCACAGCTAGGATCTGGCTTGTTCCACAGCTAGGATCTGCTTTGTTCCACAGCTAGGATCTGGCTTGTTCCATATGTAGGATCAGCTTTTCTCCACAGCTAGGATCTGGCTTGTTCCATAGCTAGGATCTGCTTTGTTCCACAGCTAGGATCTGGCTTGTTCCACAGCTAGGATCTGGCTTGTTCCACAGCTAGGATCTGCTTTGTTCCACAGCTAGGATCTGGCTTGTTCCATAGCTAGGATCTGGCTTGTTCCACAGCTAGGATCTGCTTTGCTCCACAGCTTGGATCTGCTTTGCCCCACAGCTAGGATCTGCTTTGCCCCACAGCTAGGATCTGCTTTGTTCCACAGCTAGGATCTGCTTTGTTCCACAGCTAGGATCTGGCTTGTTCCACAGCTAGGATCTGCTTTGTTCCACAGCTAGGATCTGCTTTGCCCCACAGCTAGGATCTGCTTTGTTCCACAGCTAGGATCTGCTTTGTTCCACAGCTAGGATCTGGCTTGTTCCACAGCTAGGATCTGCTTTGTTCCACAGCTAGGATCTGCTTTGTTCCACAGCTAGGATCTGGCTTGTTCCACAGCTAGGATCTGGCTTGTTCCACAGCTAGGATCTGCTTTGTTCCACAGCTAGGATCTGGCTTGTTCCACAGCTAGGATCTGCTTTGTTCCACAGCTAGGATCTGCTTTGTTCCACAGCTAGGATCTGCTTTGTTCCACAGCTAGGATCTGGCTTGTTCCACAGCTAGGATCTGGCTTGTTCCACAGCTAGGATCTGGCTTGTTCCACAGCTAGGATCTGCTTTGTTCCACAGCTAGGATCTGGCTTGTTCCACAGCTAGGATCTGCTTTGTTCCACAGCTAGGATCTGCTTTGTTCCACAGCTAGGATCTGCTTTGTTCCACAGCTAGGATCTGCTTTGTTCCACAGCTAGGATCTGGCTTGTTCCACAGCTAGGATCTGGCTTGTTCCACAGCTAGGATCTGCTTTGTTCCACAGCTAGGATCTGCTTTGTTCCACAGCTAGGATTTGGCTTGTTCCACAGCTAGGATTTGGCTTGTTCCACAGCTAGGGTCTGCTTTGTTCCATAGCTAGGATCTGGCTTGTTCCACAGCTAGGATCTGCTTTGTTCCACAGCTAGGATCTGCTTTGTTCCATATCTAGGATCTGCTTTGCTCCACAGCTAGGATCTGGCTTGTTCCACAGCTAGGATCTGCTTTGTTCCACAGCTAGGATCTGCTTTGTTCCACAGCTAGGATCTGGCTTGTTCCACAGCTAGGATCTGGCTTGTTCCACAGCTAGGATCTGCTTTGTTCCACAGCTAGGATCTGCTTTGTTCCATTACTCTAACCCAGAGCCCAGATGCAGGGGGCAGAAGGAGTTCCCACAATCAAGTAGATGATCTTTAAGGTCCTTCCTACTCAAACCCTTCTATAAATGCATAAATCCATGAACCTAGGAATCTATGGATCAAGCCCCCCTGTCCTTTTCTCAGCCAGGTTAGTGCTGAATCCACACTGCCTGCTGGAACAGGCTGCCCAGGGAGGTGGTGGAGCTCACTCAGCTGCTCCTTATATGACTTCTCCTCTAGACTCCTCACCAGCTTTGGCACAGACTGCCCAGGGAGGTGGTGGAGTCCCCATCCTTGGAGGTGTTCAGAAGCTCTTCCAACCTCTGCTCCTGTGATTTTGATTGACCTTGAAATCTGAATTCAGACTCCTGAACACACAAAGGCTCAGCAGCCTGAGGCAGAGGTATGTAAAGCTGATGCAAAGAGCTCAGACAGCATCACAGAATGGGTTGGGTTGGAAGGGACCTCAAAGCTCAGCCAGTTCCAACCCCCTGCCATAGGCAGAGACACCTCCCACTAGAACAGGTCACTCAAGGACTCATCCAGCCTGGTCCTGAACACATCCAGGGAGGTTGTGGAACACAGAAGCACCAAATGCGATCACATTGGGTGCTTCTGTGCTCCACAACCTCCATGGGCAACCTGTGCCAGTCTCTCACCACCCTCACTGCAAACAACTTCTTCCTCACACCCAGTTTCAGTCTCCCCTCTGCCACTTCAAACCCATTCCTCCTCCTCCTGCCATTCCCACACCTTGTCAACAGTCCCTCCCCAGCCCTCCTGCAGCCCCCTGCAGATCCTGCAAGGCCACTCCAAGGTCTCCTGGAAGCCTTCTCCTCTCCAGGCTGCACAGCCCCAACTCTCTCAGCCTGTGCTCAGAGCAGAGCTGCTGCAGCCCTCTCAGCATCTTGGTGGCCTCCTCTGCACTGGCTCCAACACTTCCATGTGCTGCTTGTGCTGGGGGCTCCAGAACTGCCCCCAGGACTGCAGGTGGGGTGTGAGGAGAGCAGAGCCAAGGGGCAGAATCCCCTCCCTTGCCCTGTGCCCACACTGCTCTGGCTGCAGCCCAGCACAGGGTTGTGTCTGGGCTGCACTCACACTGCAGGCTCCTGTGGAGCTTTGCACCACCCCAAAACCCCAGGGCCTGTTCCTCAGGGCTGCTCTCAGCCATTCCCCACCCAGCCTGGAGCTGTGCTTGGGATTGCACCCACCCAGGTGCAGGACCTTACACTTGGCCTGGTTGAATGCCATGAGGTTGGCCTGGGCACAGCTCTGCAGCCTGTCCAGGTGCCTCTGGATGGATCCCTGCCCTCTAGCAAGTCGACTGCCACACAGGTTGGTGACACCTGCAGACTTGCTGAGGGTGCACTGATTCCTCTGCCCATGGCACTGACAAAGATGTTCCACAGCACTGGTGCCAGCAATGACCCCTGAGGGAGCCACTTGGCGCTGATCTGCAGGTGGTCACCACTCTCTGTGTGCCACCATCCAGCCAGTTCCTTATCCAGCAGTGCTCCACCCAGCAAGTCCCTGTTCTTCCAGCTTGGTGACCAGGATGTCCTGTGCCACAGGAAGACTCAGGCTCCTGATGCTCCACTTGTAAGCTCCTCAATGTCCACCAGCAAGCCACCTCTGCAGCCAGCCTTCAGGCCAAGCCCAGTGCTCTGCTGCTGGCCTGCTTTCTAGGAGATGCCTTGAGAAACTCCAGCAGCAAAGAGAGCATTCAGGCATGAACCCCTCAGCACTTACTACTGGTAGTTATCTCAGGTGACTGTAGCCTCAGCAGGGCCAACAGAGAGCAAGGACAGAGAAATGGACAGAGACCTGGATAACTGTGGTGGGCTGACCCTAGCTGGACACCAGGTACCCACCAGAACTGTTCTATCACTCCTCTCTGAGCTGGACAGGGGAGACAAAATGTAATGAAATCTTGTGGGTTCTTGCCAGAGAGAGTGATTGGCATTGGAATGGGCTGCCCAGGGAGGTGCTGGAGTCACCCTCCCTGGAGGTGTTGAAGCCAAGTCTGGCTGGGGCACTTAGTGCCATGGTCTGGGTGATTGGCCAGGGCTGGGTGCTAGGTTGGACTGGATCAGCTTGGAGCTCTCTTCCAGCCTGCCTGATTCTGTGATTCTGTGGGTGGAGATAAGGACAGAGATCACTCACCACTATCTGTCATGGCTCTTCCTCCTCCTTAAATATCCCAGAAGTGCTGCTATTATCACAGATGGGCTCAGCCTTGGCCTTGGCCAGTGGTGAGTCCATTTGGGAAGTGGCTGGCACTGGCTCTGTCAGATACAGGTGAAGCTTCTAGCAGCTTCTCACAGAAGCCACCCCTAGAGCCCTTCTCCTGCCTGCACCTTGCCATGTGAAGCCAGCACAGCAGCACCTGCAGCTGCCTGGGGGGTTGAAGAGGCATGAGAGGGGCTGCAGCCCATCTGAGAAGAGAATCCTTGAGCTGGATGGATAAGTTCAGGCAGGAAAGGTTTGCAGCCATGATGCAAGATGAGTAACAACAAAAGGAGGGTCCCCTAGGACAGGCAGTGACAGCTGCTCCTTCCTCTCATCTCAGCTGCTCCTTCCTCTCATCTCAGCTGCACCTTCCTCTCATCTCAGCTGCTCCTTCCTCTCATCTCAGCTGCACCTTCCTCTCATCTCAGCTGCTTCTTCCTCTCATCTCAGCTGCTTCTTCCTCTCATCTCAGCTGCTCCTTCCTCTCATCTCAGCTGCTTCTTCCTCTCATCTCAGCTGCTCCTTCCTCTCATCTCAGCTGCTCCTTCCTCTCATCTCAGCTGCACCTTCCTCTCATCTCAGCTGCTTCTTCCTCTCATCTCAGCTGCTCCTTCCTCTCATCTTAGCTGCTCCTTCCTCTCATCTCAGCTGCTTCTTCCTCTCATCTCAGCTGCTCCTTCCTCTCATCTCAGCTGCTTCTTCCTCTCATCTCAGCTGCTTCTTCCTCTCATCTCAGCTGCTCCTTCCTCTCATCTCAGCTGCTCCTTCCTCTCATCTCAGCTGCTTCTTCCTCTCATCTCAGCTGCTCCTTCCTCTCATCTCAGCTGCTTCTTCCTCTCATCTCAGCTGCTCCTTCCTCTCATCTCAGCTGCTCCTTCCTCTCATCTCAGCTGCTCCTTCCTCTCAGCTGCTTCTTCCTCTCATCTCAGCTGCTCCTTCCTCTCATCTCAGCTGCTCCTTCTTCTCATCTCAGCTGCTCCTTCCTCTCATCTCAGCTGCTTCTTCCTCTCATCTCAGCTGCTCCTTCTTCTCATCTCAGCTGCTCCTTCCTCTCATCTCAGCTGCTTCTTCCTCTCATCTCAGCTGCTCCTTCCTCTCATCTCAGCTGCTCCTTCCTCTCATCTCAAGGGCTGCCCAAGCCAAGTCTGCCAGAGATTCTGCTCTGAAGGCATCCTCCTTTTTCACCTTTTCACAGGGGAAAGGTTGCTCAGATGCTCAAGGGAAGGCTGTCAGCAAGGAAGCTGAAGACAGAGGGTTGGAGCAGCTTTCACACCCCAGAACAAAGCATTTCCCTGACCAAGTCAGGAGGCCAAACAGCTCAAATCAATCAATGGTAGAGTCACTGTGTAAATAACCACAGCCTCACCCAGCTCTGCTGGACAAAGGTCTCTCTCCTCCACCAGGACAGCAGCTGCCTGATGCCCAGATAGGGACAGAGGGCACTTGTGGCCACCAGCATTGCCGGGGGCTGACTGCCAGCCTGCAGAAACAGAGGGAGGCAGCAGGCAGGATGATAGAGTTGTTTGGCTTGGAAGAGCCCTCTGAGATCATCCAATCCTCAGCCCAACCCCACCATGGCCATCAAACCATGTCCCCAGGTGCCATGCACACACCTTTCCTGAACACCTCCAGGGATGGGGACTGCACCACCTCCCTGGGCAGCCTCTGCCAGTGCCTGACCACTCTTGCAGCAGACATTTTGCCTTGTCTCCCCTCGTCCTCAGCTCTGGTGAGGCCACACCTTGGGTACTGTGTTCACGTTTGGGCACCTCATTACAAGAAGGACGTGGAGGTGCTGGAGTGAGAGCAGAGGAGGGCAAGGAAGCTGTGAAGGGCCTGGAGAATCAATCTGCTGAGGAGAGACTGGAGGAGCTGGGGATGGTTGGTGTGAAACAGAGGAGGCTGAGGGCAGAGTTCACTGCTGTCTGCAGCTACCTGAGAGCAGGCTGTGGAGAGGCTGCTGCTGGGCTCTGCTCACAGGTCATTAGGGATAGAACAAGAGGGAATGGCCTCAAGCTGCCACTGGGCAGGTTTAGGAATTGGACATTAGGAAACATTTTTCCCAGCAAGAGTGGTCAGGGACTAGAATGAGCTGCACAGGGAGGTAGTGGAGTCACCAACCCTGGAGGTGTTTAGAGGTAGCTTGGCTGTGGTGCTTGGGGATGTGGTTTAGGGGCAGCCTTGCAGAGTAAGGCTATGGGCTGGGCTTGGTGATCCTTTTCCACCTGCAATGTTTCTGTGTGAATCTGTGAGCCTAACCCTCCCCTGGGGCAGCTTGAGGCCATTTCCTATTGTCCTCCTATGGGAAGTGTCTCTGCCCATGGCAGATGATCTTGAAGGTCCCTTCCAACCCAAGGGCTTGTAATGACAGGACCAGGAGGAATGGGTTTGAAATGGCAGAGGGGAGATTGAAACTGGATGTTGGGAAGTTGTTTGCAGTGAGGGTGGTGAGACACTGGCACAGGTTGCCCAGAGCACAGAGCTCCACAACCTCCCTGGAGGTGTTCAGGACCAGGCTGGATGAGGCCTTGAGCGACCTGTTCTAGTGGGAGGTGTCCCTGCCTATGGCACAGGGGGTTGGAACTGGCTGAGCTTTGAGCCCCCTTCCAGCCTAACCCATTCTGTGCTTCTATGATTAATGACTCCTCTTTTCTCACAGATGAGCTTGAAGGTCACCTTTCCATGCTTGCCCCTCCGAGTGGCAAGAAGAGCAGCAAGGCAAGGGTAAGGATGGAGGAAGAGGCAAGAGACACTGAAGTAGTCGTGGAACAGCTGGGAGCAGCCAGATTAGCAGAGTTAACACCCACCAGAGCATGGCAGAGCAGTGACCAGTCCCTGGGTTTGCCAGCTACTGCCTCAACTGGTCAGAGCTGAAGACAGGCACTAAGTTACCTCTTCCATTTCCTTGTGGAAGCTTTGAGGGTCCTGCAGAAGAGGCACTTCCTAGCAAACTTGCTAGAGAGAGCCTCAGGGAGCTGGAGAAGAGAGACTGAGAGGTGACCTCATCAATGTGGATATAGATGTAAAGGTGAGTGTCAGGAGGCTGCAGTACTGCATCCAGTTCTGAGCCCCCCAGTTCAAGAAGGACCTCAGGGACTGCTTGAGAGAGCCCAGCACAGAGCCACAAAGATGGTTAAGGGAGTGGAACATCTCTGGTAGGAGGAGAGCCTGAGGGAGCTGGGGCTGGGAGCTGAGAGAGGAGGAGCCTGAGGGCTGCCCTCAGCAATACTGATAAAGATGTGCAGGTGAGTGCCAGAGGCTGGAGCCAGCTCTGCTGGGTGATGCCAGGGACAGCACAAGGGGCAGTGGTGGAAGCTGAGGCAGAGGAAGTTCCATGGAAACAGGAGGAGGAATTTTGTCCCTGTGAGGGTGCCAGAGCCTGGCACAGGCTGCCCAGGGGGGCTGTGGAGTCTCCCTCTCTGGAGACATTGCAGAGCTGCCTGGATGTGTTCTGTGTGACCTGCTCTGGGTGCTGCTGCTCTGGCAGGGCTTGGCCTGGCTGAGCTCTGGAGGTCCCTTCCATCCCCTGACACTGTGAAAACCACAGAACCACAGAATGCATTGAGTTGGAAGAGACCCTTGCTGCTCATCTCATCCAGCCCTCCTGGAGTAGCAGGGACACCTCCTACTACATCAGGTAGACCCTGAATGTCTGCACTACATCTCTGGGCAGCCTGTTCCAGTGTTTCACCACCCTCACTGTGAACAAATTCCTCCTGGGCAAAGTAAAATAGGCACAGGTGGAGGACAGGGGCTGCACAGCTGGATTAGGAGATGACTGCACCAGTTCAGGCTCACTGGGATCACAGAATGGTAGGGGTTGGAAGGGACCTCTGCAGACCGCCGAGTCCCCCCCCTGCTGGAGCAGGAACACCCAGGGCAGGCCACAGGGGCTGAGATGTGAATAAAGCAATGACTACTTGTCCAAGCAGGGGAAGTCCTGCAGCAATGCCACAGCCAGCCAGATCCAACAGAAAGGAAGACAACAACTGCTTTTTTTCTCCTCAGGAACTAGCAGAGCAAATATTAGCAGGGAAAAAAGTTCTGCACAACATGAACTGAGCTTCACATTTGGAATAGTGGCTGAGAGAGAGCTGCAAACCTTGAGGACCACCCAGAGAGAACAAAGAGCTAGAGGAGCACGCAGGGAGATGAAGCAGATGGTGCAAGTATGTGCAAAGAGGGTGCAATGTCAGGGCTAGGATGACACCTGCCCACTGCCAGTGCCCAAAGGAATGGAGATGACAAATGAGGACATGCTAGGAGGCAAGGGAAAGTCAAACCAACAAAGAGACTGAGGCAAAACACGAGGAAACATGTCAGAGAACAAAGCCCAAGGGAAGGCTAAAGCAGCAGCTGGGTGGGAGAAGTGGTTGGTTTGCAGGGACTGTGTAGGGCTTGTGGCAGTTCACTAAGAGCTGCTGGAAGCCAATGGCTGAGAGCAGCCCTGAGGAACAGGACCTGGGGTCTGGGCTGATGCAAAGCTCCACAGGAGCCTGCAGTGGGAGTGCAGCCCAGACACAACCCTGTGCTGGGCTGCAGCAAGAGCAGTGTGGGCACAGGGCAAGGGAGGGGATTCTGCCCCTTGGCTCTGCTCTCCTCACACCCCACCTGCAGTCCTGGGGGCAGCTCTGCAGCCCCCAGCACAAGAAGGCCATGGAGGTGTTGGAGCCAGCCCAGAGGAGGCCACCAAGATGCTGGGAGGGCTGCAGCAGCTCTGCTCTGAGCACAGGCTGAGAGAGTTGGGGCTGTGCAGCCTGGAGAGGAGAAGGCTTGGAGGAGACCTTGGAGTGGCCTTCGGTGGTATCTGAAGAGGGCTGCAGGAGGGCTGGGGAAAGACAACTGACAAGGTCTGGGAATGGCAGGAGGAGGAGGAATGGGTTTGAAGTGGCAGAGGGGAGATGGAAACTGGGTGTTAGGAAAGGGTTCTTTGCAGTGAGGGTGGTGACAGACTGGCACAGGTTGGGGGTGGTGAGACACTGGCACAGGTTGCCAGGGAGGTTGTGGAGCACAGAAGCACCCAATGTGGCCACAGCCACTCATGAATCATTGAGGCTGGATAAGACCTTTAGGATCATTAAGTCCAAGCTTACTTAACCCAGCTACCAATGAGCTATAGGCTGAAGCTCCACATCTACAGCTTCTTGAACACCTCCAGGAATGGGAACTCCACCACCACCCTGGGCAGCCTGTGCCAGTCCCTGACCACTCTTGCAGGAACAAAACTTTTCCTTACTGCCAACATAAACCTCCCTTGGCACATCTGAAGCTCATTTCCTCCTGTCCTATCAGTGGTTACTTGTGATCCAAGTGCAGGACTTGGAACTTGGTCTTGTCCAACTGCATCCCACTGGCCTCAGCCCACGGATCCAACCTGGCCAGATCCCTCTGCAGAGTCTTCCTGCCCTCCAGCAGATCCACACTCCTGCTCAGCTTAGTGTCATCTGCAAACCTGCTGCAAACTTGCAGAGGGAGTAAGCTCTGCCTTCAAAGTAGCTGTGATGGAGGAGAGTTTTAACACTGCCTGCTGCAGTTCTTCACAGCTGAGCTGCTGAGTGGGTGAAAGACTGGGGCAGGGCAGGGGGCAGTCACAGCATCGCTGCTGCAAGCCCTCAGCAGCTAAATTCAGAAGAGACACGGCCCAGGAGAAGACACCTCCTGCAGAGTGAGAGCTGCACTTGCTGAGCCATCAGAAAACAGAGCTCTCAGCTCTTCTTGGCAAACTTGATTGTCACCTTGTTTATTCAGGGTCTCTGAAGGACTTCTGACCAGCTGCACTCTGCCACCACCAATATCCCCCAGCACTTCAGAGTGGCTGAAAGCTGACTACACTTCTCACCTGGCCAGCCCAATCCAGACAGCTCTGAGCCACTGTCCCAGCCATGAACTGCTGAGCTTGGAAGAGACCTCTGAGCCCATCCAGTGCTCCCCCAGAGCAGCCCCACCACTGCTGATAACCACTGCCACCCAACCACCTCCCTCAGCACCACATCCATGCAGCTTTGAAACCTCTCCAAGGATGGGATGCCAGCAGCTCCCTGGCACCCAGCGACAGAACAAGAGGACACAGCCTCGAGCTGTGCCAGGGCAGGACGAAGTTCTTCCCAGCAAGAGAGATTGGCATTGGAATGGGCTGCCCAGGGAGGTGGTGGAGGTGTTTAAGAGGAGGCTGCATGAGGCACTTGGTGCCAGGGTTTAGTTAATCAGGAGGTGTTAGGTGCTAGGTTGGACTCGATGATCCTGGAGGTCTCTTCCAACATGGTTAATTCTGTGATTCAGTGCAACACCACCATGGCCACTAAGCCATGTGCCCAGGTGCCATGGCCACACGTGGAGTAAGGAGATCATGGAATCATTAAGGCTGGAAGAGATCTTTATCATCATCAAGTCCAACTGTAACCCAACTACTACTAAGCCTGAAGCTTCTTCAAGACCTCCAGGGATGGGGACTGCACCACCTCCCTGGGCAGCCTGTGCCATGCCTGACCACTTCATTTCAGCTGACTCAGAGCTGCCATCCTGCCCAGCTGTCCACTCCTCTCCTGGCTGCTCAGTCTGTAACCCACATGGATCCACAAACCCAGCCTGGAACGTCTGAGAACCAAAGTCTGACCCATTTTAGAGGAAGCCTGTGTGTGCCCAGGACAAGGAGGCAGGGCAGAACCTCAGCAGCTTGTGGAAGGAGCCCAGCCCAGCTGAGCCAGCCCAGTGGAACAGGCTCCTAAATAAGCCTTCCATTCTCCTGGAAGGAATCATTGCTTCTCTGGCTCACAGGTTTTACCCAACAAGAGTCTCTGGCAGAAACCTTTCTGGGTGGAATATTCTCACTTGCAGGAATGCCAGCAGTCAGTGCTAATGACATGGTCACAGCCTGGTACCATGAGGAACATCCATGGGATGCTGCTCATGGACCACATGGAAGGAGAGAACATCTGCATAAGTGAGCAGATGCACAGAGGGATTCTGCCCCTCTGCTCTGCTCTGCTGAGAGCCCACCTGCAGTGCTGTGTCCAGCTCCAGAATCCTCAACACAAGAGAGGCATGGACCTGCTGGAGAGGGTCCAGAGGAGGCCACAAAGATCATCAGAGGGCTGAAGGACTTCCCCTATGAAGACAGGCTGAAAGAGTTGGGGCTGCTCAGCCTGGAGAAGAGAAGGCTGCAGGGATACTTGAGAGCAGCCTTCCAGCAGCTGAAGGGAGCTACAGGCAGGCTGGGGAGGGACATTTTATAAGGGCCTGTGGGGATAGGATGAGGGCAGTGGTTTGGAACTGGAGCAGGAGAGGCTTAGGTTGGACATCAGCAGGAAGTGGTGAAACACTGGAACAGGTTGCCTCACCCTGAGCAACCTGCTCTGCTTGGAGATGCCTCCAGGGGGGTTGGAAAGATGACCTTTGAGGGTCCATTCTGTGATTCTCATCTTCTTTCCATCTGAGGCCTGGTACAGAGCATGCAGCTCTTACAGCAGGACCATGGTGCCAGCAGCTGGGGGGGCTCTGTGCCATCGCTCCCTAGGCTGGAAGCTCACAAGCCCTCTGCCCCCTGTTCCACTGCCCTGCTGCTGCACTGGTGAGCAAGCCAAGTGCCCCCTGCTCAGACAGCCCTGACTGCACTGCACCTCCTGCAGTGCCTGCTGGGCAAAAGCTTTCCTGAAGTGCAGTGGAGCCAACAGAACATGGCAGAGAAACCTTCCACTTTCTAGCACTTTCTGATCACCTTCTGCAACCCACCCGAGCACTGACACTGACTTTTAATGTAGTTACACACTCTGGCCTGGGGAGCTGTGACCTGCTGATAATTCAACTGAATTGGGCTTGCCCTGCCCTCCTGCTAGCTCACACTGGTGCTGATTCATCCAGCCCTGCTCTGGTTCCCTGCAGTGAATCCTGTTCTCACATCTCTGCATGGATCTGTTCCCACTCCTTGCCAGGGAAGCTGCCCACCCTTTGCAGCCCTGACTCACCAGATGCCCCACACCACCTCCTTCTCCTCACAGAAACCTGCTGCTGGGAGAAGAAAAGAGGCAGAAAGGACAAGACAAAGGAAGGGCAGGCAAGAAAGCTGGGGAGGGAGAAGGGCTGGGAGTACCAGGCTGAGGGACAATGGCTTTGAGCTGGGAGAGGGCAGAGTGAGGGTGGTGAGACACTGGCACAGGTTGAGGGTGGTGAGACCCTGGCACAGGTTGAGGGTGGTGAGACCCTGGCACAGGTTGCCCAGGGAGGGTGTGGAGCACAGAAGCACCCAATGTGATCTTTGATCACATTGGGTGCTTCTGTGCTCCACAACCTCCCTGGAGGTGCTCAGGACCAGACTGGATGAGGCCTTGAGCAAGCTGGGCTTTAAGATCTCTTCCAACCCAACCCATGCTGTGGTTCCATGAGCAGAGAGGAAAGCAGATGAATGCACACATTCACCACCTCCTCACCTCCCCCCCCAGTTTTCCACCCTTTTCCCCCCTCTTGTTTCCCTCTGCACAGGCAGATATTGCTCAGAGCATCTTGGTACATCTACATCTTTATTCCTGTCCCTCCTTCCTGACAGCACCTGTGGCTGAGTGATCCAAAGCCTTTATGTAACACAGTGCCAGCTCCTGAGGAGCCCTGCTAGCTGTGAGGTAGCAACAACTACCTGTTTGCTGCCTTGTGGAGGTAGTAAGGAAGAGGCAATGGTAATCATAGAATGGTTTAGGTTGGAAGGGACTCCAGAGATCATCTACTCCAACCTCTCAGTCATGGGCAGGGACACCTCTCAGCTAGACTCAGCTGCTCAAGGCCTCATCCAGCCTGGCCTTGAATATCTCCATGGAGGAGGCAGCCACAGCCTCCCTGGGCAGCCTGTGCCAGAGTCTCACCACCCTAACACTGAAGAACTTCTTCCTCAGCTCCAGTCTCACCCTGCTCTGCCTCAGCTCCAAACCATTGCCCCTTGGCCTGTCTCAGACCCCCTCAGCACAAGTCCCTCTGCAGCCTTCCTGCAGGATCCCTTCAGGCACTGGCAGCAGCTCTGAGGTCCCCCTGGAGCCTTCTCCTCTGCAGGCTGCACCCCCCCAGCTCCCTCAGCCTGAGCTCACAGCAGAGCTGCTCCAGCCCTGGCAGCATCTCTGTGGCCTCCTCTGGCCTCACTCCACAGCTCTGTGTCCTTCCTCTGCTGGGGCCAGCAGCACTGGAGGCAGGATTGGAGGTGAGGTCTGAGCAGAGCAGAGGCAAGGGGCACAATCCTCTCTCTTGCCCTGCTGCCCACACTGCTCTGGCTGCAGCCAGCACACAGCTGCCTGCTGGGCTGCCTGGGGGCACTGCTGGCTCCTGGGGAGCTGCTCCCCCTCTTTTCAGGATGCTTTATTCTAGAGTCACTTCCTGCATTCAGGCAATCCCAGATTAGCAGCAATTAAATTCCCTTATGGCTGGGGACAAAACACAGAGAGAGACCCTGCTGTGTGCTCTGACAGAGCAGATCCCTTCTGCAGAGTATCTGCTGCACAGCAAGAGGGAATTGAATCAGTTTGTTTCCCTGTGAACCTTTATGCAAAGATGCATTTATCTCCCATTTGCATCTTGACATGACTAATGGCAAGCAAACTGTTTTGTCTGCAGCTAATTCCTTTTCCTTAATAAGGCAATGACTGATTGATTTCATTTACTGCTGTGGAGGACATCCTGTAACACACTCAGCTCTGCTTCAGAACCTTTGGACTTAATCATGAGCTGCCAAGAGGAGGCAGGGTAACAGCTATGATTCTTCTCTGCATTCATAGAATGGTTTAAGTGGGAAGAGACATCAAGGATCATCCAGCTCCATAAGCAGGGACACTTCCCACTAGAACAAGTTGCTCAAGGCCTCATCCAACCTGGTCCTGAGCACCTCCAGGGAGGGTGTGGAGCACAGAAGCACCCAATGTGATCAAAGATCACATTGGGTGCTTCTGTGCTCCACACCCTCCCTGGGCAACCTGTGCCAGTGTCTCACCACCCTCACTCTCAAGAATCTCTTCCTTCTCTCCACTCTCACTCTCCCCTCTCCCAGCTCAAAGCCATTGTCCCTCAGCCTGGCACTCCCAACCCGTGCCAAAAGTCTCTCCCCAGCTCTAAGGTCTCCCTGGAGTCTTCTCTTCTCCAGGCTTGCACAGCCCCAACTCTCCCAGCCTGTCCCCACAGGTGAGCTTCTGCAATCCTCTGATCATCTTCATGGCCTCCTCTGGATCCTCTCCAGCAGCTCCAGGTCATTCTTGTGCAGAGTTCCCCAGAGCTGGAGGCAGTGCTGCAGGTGAGGTCTGAGCAGAGCTAAGGGGCAGAATCCCCTCCCTGTGCTGCTGCTCTCCCTGCTCTGCCTGCAGCCAGCACACAGCTGGCTCTGGGCTGCCAGGGACCAGTGCTGGCTCCTGGGGAGTTTCTTCTTTGTCTCTGCAATTTCCCTGCTGTGCTACAGGAAGATGTTTCCCAAGATAGATGTGAAGCAAGTGCTGCTCTTCTTGGTGTCTCACTCCCATCACAGTGAAGGGACTAAATCTTGCTCTGGAAATGTCTGCTAGGATTATGCTTAGCATCATTTAGCCAAACCAGATTAGACAAACTGAATCTACAATCAGAGGCTCAGTCCTGCTTTTCTAAGTGCACTGAAAATTCTGATTGGCTTTTATGGAAGGTTCTGAATGTGCAAGGATGACAAAATTGTATTAAGGGATATTAAGTTGCTCCTCTGACATGAATTAGGTTTATTAATACCAAACAACTGCACTGTGGACACTGGAGAGGAGACCTCTTGAAGGATGACAACACCACTGTACAAATGTGCCCTCCTGCTGCACAACAAAGGCAGGTTTGGAATCCACTTGCTAACTGTTTTAAGCAGCATTCAGAGCTCTCTCTGGAGGCCCCTTCCAACCCCAACCACGCTGAGATTCTCACATTGTTCATACAACCCTTTGTACTGCAAGGCTGAGACAAAGAATCATAGAATCAGCCAGGCTGGCAGAGAGCTCCAGGCTCAGCCAGCCCAACCTAGCACCCAGCCCTGCCCAACCAACCACACCATGGCACTAAGTGCCCCAGCCAGCCTTGGCTTCAACACCTCCAGCCACAGCCACTCCACCACCTCCCTGGGCAGCCCATTCCAATGCCAATCACTCTCTCTGCCAGCAACTTCTTCCTAACATCCAGCCTAGACCTGCCCTGGCACAGCTTGAGGCTCTGTCCCCTTCTTCTGTCCCTGGCTGCCTGGCAGCAGAGCCCAACCCCACCTGGCTACAGCCTCCCTGCAGGCAGCTGCAGACAGCAATGAGCTCTGCCCTGAGCCTCCTCTGCTGCAGGCTGCACACCCCCAGCTCCCTCAGCCTCTCCTCACAGGGCTGTGCTCCAGGCCCCTCCCCAGCCTTGCTGCCCTTCTCTGGACACCTTCCAGCACCTCAACATCTCTCTTGAGTTGAGCAGCCCAGAACTGGACACAGCACTCAAGGTGTGGCCATGTAAGGACTGGATGGGAGCTCTGATCTGCTGGAGGGTAGGAAGGCTCTGCACAGAGATCTGGACAGGCTGGGTGGATGTGCTGGGGTCAGTCATATGAAATACAGCCAAGGCCAACAGCTGGGTCCTGCACTGGGGTCACAACAACCCCAGGATTGGGTCTGAGTGGCTGGAAAGTGGTGGAAAAGACTGAAGATGAGGCAGGGTGAGCCCAGGTGGCCAAGGCCACCAGCATCCTGGGCTGGATCAGCAGTGGTGTGGCCAGCAGCAGGGCAGTGACTGTCTCCCTGTACTCAGCACTGGTGAGGCCACACCTCAAGCACTGGGTTCAGTTTTGGGCTCCTTGCTCCAAGGAGGACATTGAGGAGCTGGAGCAGGTCCAGAGAAGAGAAATCAATCTGGGGAAGGGTCTGGAGAACAGGGCTGGAGAGGAGCAGCTGAGGGAGCTGGGGGGGTTAGTCTGGAGGAGGCTGAGGGCAGAGCTGACTGCTCTCTGCAGCTAGGCTGGGGCTGGGCTCTGCTCCCCAGGCTCAGGTGGCAGGAGAGGAAATGGCCTGGAGCTGTGCTGGGGGCTGCAGGGAATCCTCACTTTTAGCCTCATCACACTCCAAAGTTTTGACAAGGACCAAATAACAGAGATGATGGAAGGGAAGTGTACAGCAGCTCTTCCTTCATCTATTGTCAACACTGAGTCACAGTAAAATGTTTCGCTTGTAGAAGTGATTTCCTTAACCAAAATATTGCATGTACAGAGTGAATCACATCAGAGAGAGAGGCATTTCCCTGAGCACTGACAGCTGCTGACAGACATCTCCTGCTTTTATCAAAGGTGAGTTTGATCTCCAAGGGAGGTTCTCCTCCCCCTCCACTCTGCCCTGGTGAGACCAAACCTGGAGGACTGTGTCCAGCTTTGGGCTGTCTAGTTCAAGGACAGAGATAGACAGGAGAGAGTCCAAGGGAGGCTATAAGGCTGCTGCAGGGCCTGGCACAGCTGTGTGAGGAGGAGAGGCTGAGAGCCCTGGGGCTGGGTAGCCTGGAGAGGAGAAGGCTGAGAGGGGATCTGAGCAATGGTTACAAATAGCTGAGGGCTGGGGGGCAAGAAGCAGGGGCCAGGCTCTGTGCAGTGCTGTCCTGGGGTAGGACAAGGAGCAGTGGACACAAACTGGGACCCAGGGAGTTGCACCTCAATCTGAGGAGAAACTTGTTTGGTGTGAGGATGCTGGAGCCTGGAGCAGGCTGCCCAGAGAGGCTGTGGAGTCTCCTTCTGTGGAGACTTTCAGGCCCCACCTGGATGTGTTGCTGTGTGCCCTGCCCTGGGGGATGCTGCTCTGGCAGGGGGCTGGGCTGGATGAGCTCTGCAGGTCCCTTCCCACCCCTGCCGTTCTCAGACTATGATCTCCACAACTCCCACTGCTTGTGTGAGACTTCAGCAGCTCACAGCCCCACCTTGCAGCCTGATGTGTTACCAGCAGTCACAGCCTGCAGCCAGGCTTCCCACCGAGCTGCTCTTCCCATGGAGCACCCAACAGGCTTGCCAAGAGCCGAGAAGTTGCTGCCCAAATAGGGGAGATGTACGAGAAGAGCTAAGATGCCTGTGGCAGTGCCCAGCTCCTTTCCCTTCCTGTGTCCCATTGTTCTCTCACTGAGAGCTGCTCCTGGGTGCCAGGTTTTTCCCACATCCCAGTTGGCTGGGCCTGGTGAAGGATGGGAGGATGGACTGCCCAGCAGTAGCTGCAGAGCTGCTTTCCAGCAGGAAGCTCCAGCAAATGGACATTCTCCAGGGGTGACTGCCCTTCTGAGCCCCCCTTTCACTGCAGCTTTTTGTCAGCCATATACTGCTCCTCCCTGGGAGGAGCTCGGTCAGGAGAGCTTCTCTGCAGGACACTGACCACATTTGCTGCAGCTCTGCTGCACCTCCCTCTCTGCCAGGCAAAGACCAGAGGTACCCACAGAAGCTGTGATGTGGAACACCTCCGTGCTGGGGCCAGGCTGAGGGAGCTGGGGCTGGGAACTGGCAGCAGAGCAGCCTGAGGGCTGCCCTCAGTGCTGTGCTAAAGATGTGCAGGGCAGTGTGGGCAGGAGGCAGCCAGGCTCTGCCCAGGGGTGGCCAAAGCAGCACAAGGGGCACTGGGGGCAAGCTGGAGCAGAGGAGGTGCCAGGGGAACAGGAGGGGAACCTTTGTCAGTGTGAGGGTGCTGGAGGCCTGGAGCAGGCTGCCCAGAGAGGCTGTGGAGTCTCCTGCTCTGGAGACTTTCAGGCCCCACCTGGACGTGTTGCTGAGTGCCCTGCCCTGGGTGCCCTGCTCTGGCAGGGGTTGGACTCAGTGATTTCTGGAGGTCTCTTCCAGCTCCTAACACAGATCTGTGTGAAAGTTGAACATAAAAGGATGTGATTTTACAGGGGCTTCATTCCCATAAGTTGTGTTCTTGCAACAAAGATACAGTTGCTTGGCTAGGGCTGGGTGCTAGGTTGGACTGGCTGAGCTTGGAGGTCTCTTCCAACCTGCTTGATTCCATGATTCTATGATTTTCTGCCCCAGCTCAGTGACTGGTGGATGCCCTAGTGGCAGCAAGGGCAGCCTCATCTGGATGGCCATTTAATCACCTCCAAGCACAGGCACATTTGCTTTCTTTTCTTCCTTTCCAACTGCCCAGTACCCTGGGCAGCTGCAACAGAGAGCAGAACCTAGCCCTGAGTGGTCCCAGGGTGCTGGAGTCCTGGAGCAGGCTTCCCAGAGAGGTTGAGGAGTGTCCTTCTCTAGAGACTTCCACAACAAGTCTGGATGTGTTCCTCTGTGACCTGTTCTGGGTGATCCTGCCCTTGCATAGGGGTTGGACTTGGTCTTTTGAGGTTCTTTTCAACCCCTAATGTTCTGTGACTGCTGCCTGGGGACTTCTGAGCAGCATTCATCTCCCTTGCATCCAAGTGTGCTCTTTTTTGGGTTCCCAGTATCACACTGCCCCCTGCAACAATCAGAAGGGAGGTGGCAGAAAGCATGGCACTGGCTTCTTCTCCCAGGTAACAAGTGACAGGACAAGAAGGAATGGCCCCAAGTCACCCTGGAAAGGTTTATGTTGGCCTGCCCAGGGAGGTGGTGGAGTCACCAGCCTTGGAGGTGCCCAAAAGGAAGCTGGACAAGGAGCTCAGGGACATGGTCTAGGAGATGGGTACAGGGAGATGTTACATTGTGGTGGGCCCTGATGGTCTTAAGGCTCTTCCAAGCAGGCAGTTCTGATTCCATGATGCTGTTCTGCATGTGGGAAGCTAGGCAGAGAATTAGAACAGATGGAGGCAGCAGATGCCATTTCTAGACAGGGGTGAAAGGCCATGGTTAAGCTCTCAATCCCACAGCTCACAGCTTTCCCTCAGCCCTTCTCACCCCACATATGGTCACAACTATCCTTTGGCACTGGCAGTGGTCCCCTGTTCCCACTCCAGCTGTACCTTTTAACTTCCATGCAGTCCCATTTTCCAGCTCTGACAGTGGTTACAATATTCAGCTTCATGATTAACTTCAATTAAAATCACTTCTGTTCATAGAACAGAATCACAGACTCAGTCAGGGCTGGAAGGGATCACAAGGAGCAGCCAGTTCCAAGCCCCCTGCCATATCCAGGGACACCTACCCTAGAGCAGGCTGCACACAGCCTCAGCCAGCCTGGCCTCAAACACCTCCAGCCATGGGGCAACCCAGTCCAGGCTCTCACCACTCTCATGCTCAACAACTTCCTCCTCACCTCCAGCTTTGCTCCATTCCCCCCACTCCTGGCACTCCCTGATAGCCTCAAAAGTCCCTCCCCAGCTTTTTTTTAGCCTCCTTCAGATCCTGGCAGGCCACAAGAAGGTCACCTGGGAGCCTCCTCTGCTCCAGCCTGCACAGCCCCAACTCTTTCAGTCTGTGCTCACAGCAGAGCTGCTGCAGCCTCTGAGCATCCTCCTGGCCCTGCTCTGGACACTCTCCAGCATCTCCACAGCCCTCTTGTCCCAGGGGCTCCAGAGCTGGATGCAGCACTCCAGGTGGGGTCTCAGCAGAGAGGAGCACCTCCCTGGCCCTGCTGGCCACACTGCTGCTGCTGCAGCCCAGGCTCTGCTTGGCTTTCTGGGCTGCAAGTGCACACTGCTGCTGAGCTTCTCCTCCACCAGCACCCCCAAGTTCCTCTCCTCAAGGCTGCTCCCCAGCCACTCACTGCCCAGCCTGGAGTTGTGCTTGGCATATCAACCTGCAGAAAACAAAGTGTGGAACTGCATCGAGTTGGCACTGAATAAATATTTACACAAAGAATGGCATTCAGAGCTGAGGCAGTGACCACTGGGAAGGCCTCCAGAATCATGGATGGGTTTGGTTTGGAAGGGACATTCAAGATCATCCAGTTCCAGCCTCTTGCCATGGGCAGAGACATCTCCCATCAGCACAGCTTGCTCAAGGCCTCATCCAAACTGGCCTTCAACATCTCCCTGGGCAGCCTGTACCAGTGTCTCACCACCCTCACTCTCAAGAGTTTCTTCCTCCCCTCCCCTCTCACTCTCCCCTCTCCCAGCTCAAAGCCACTGTCCCTCACCCTGGCACTCCCAGCCCTTCACAAAAGTCCCTCCCCAGCTGTCCTGGAGCCTCTTCAGATACTGAAGGCTGCTCTAAGGTCTCCCTTTAGCCTTCTCTTCTCCAGGCTGCAGAGCCCCAACTCTCTCAGCCTGTCCCCACAGTGGAGGTTCTCCAGCCCTTTGATCATCTTCAAAGCCTTCTCTAGACCTGCTCCAGCAGTTCCAGGTCCTTCTAGTGCTGGGGTCCCCAGAGCTGGAGGCAGTGCTGCAGGTGGGGTCCCAGCAGAGCAGAGCAGAATTCCGTCCCTTGTCCTGCTGCTCTCCCTGCTTTGGATGCAGACCTCCAACTGAAGGCAGTATCAGAACCATAGAATCAAGCAGGCTGGAAGAGAGCTCCAAGCTCAGCCAGCCCAACCTAGCACCCAGCCCTGCCCAACCAACCAGACCATGGCACTAAGTGCCCCAGCCAGGCTTGGCTGCAACACCTCCAGCCACAGCCACTCCACCACCTCCCTGGGCAGACCATTCCAATGCCAATCACTCTCTCTGCCAACAACTTCCTCCTAACATCCAGCCTGAACCTGCCCTGGCACAGATTGAGGCTGTGTCCCCTTGTTCTGTTGCTGCTTGCCTGGCAGCAGAGCCCAACCCCAGCTGGCTACAGCCTCCCTGCAGGGAGCAGCAGACAGCAATGAGCTCAATGCTGTCTACAGCACCTCCTGCAGCCTTTGGTGTGGGATCAGCAAAAAACTGAGATCTGGCCCTAAGCACTCTGAAATTTTAGCCTGGGACACATCACCAGGAGTGGAAGCAGATCCTCAGAGCCAGACAGGAACCTTCCAACTGTGAGCAAATCCTGGGTGAGACCTTGCTTGACTCCATGACCAAAATTGAAACACAGCCAATGAAATTAAGCCATCAAAAGGAACTCTTTGCTACTGCCTGCCTTACCTACTGCAGCAACACCTGGGAGCAACTCACAGAAGGATGCATTTGACCTCCCCTTTGTTCTGTGATTTTGACAGTATTCTTCTCCAAGAGCTCCCTGCTCACCTGGTCATTTGGAGTGTGATTTGGAAGAGAACTTTATGTGGCAGTAGGGAAAGCAGAAAATAAAGTCTTCCCATTTTCAGGAGCACTCCAGAGCCCAGAAGCATTGGAAACTTACTCTAGGTAAGTAACTTGGCTGCATTTAGTCTCCTTTAATACCCAGATAATAGATATTTAAGCTAGAAGCACTTGAGAATTATTTACACTGACACCCAGCCATAAAACTGGCAATGGAAAATAAAATGCCTCTCTTCCAGGGAAGACCTCAAGATAACTGTGGGAGGCCTCCAGCCAAGTGGCAAACACTCAGCTCTGGTTTCCAGAGCCAAAACTGTGAATTAGAATTGCAGAATCACAGAATCAAGCAGGTTGGAAGAGAGCTCCAAGCTCATCCAGCCCAACCTAGCACCCAGCCCTGGCCGAGCACCAGACCATGGCACTGAGTGCCCCAGCCAGGTTTGGCTGCAACACCTCCAGCCACAGCCACTCCACCACCTCCCTGGGCAGCCCATTCCAATGCCAATCACTCTCTCTGACAACAACTTCCTCCTAACATCCAGCCTGAACCTGCCCTGGCACAGCTTGAGGCTGTGTCCCCTTCTTCTGTTGCTGGCTGCCTGGCAGCAGAGCCCAACCCCACTTGGCCTTGTTCGGTCTCACTCCCTGCTGAAAGCACCACAAACCTGTAGCGAACAATTCAGGTCTTTGCTTCAAGTAGTTGCATGAAGCAACAACTGAGAATAGCTGGCAGGTGGCACAGCCACAGCTGTGCACTGTGGGCTGAAGGTAAGGTAAGGAGAATCACAGCATCACAGCACGGGAGGGGCTGCAAGAGACCTCCAGAAATCATCCAGCCCAACCTCCCTGCCAGAGCAGCATCACCCAGGGCAGGGCACTCAGCAACACATCCAGGTGGGGCTTGAAAGTCTCCAGAGCAGGAGACTCCACAGCCTCTCTGGGCAGCCTGCTCCAGGCTCCAGCACTCTCCCACCAAATAAGTTCCTCCTCATGTTAAGGTGGAACTTCCTGGGTTCTCTTGCTCCGTGTCCTGTCCCAGGACACCACTGCACAGAGCCTGTCTGGAGAACATCTGCTGTGAGGAGAGACTGAGGGAGTTGGGGCTGTGCAGGCTGGAGAGGAGAAGGCTCCCAGGTGACCTTCTTGTGGCCTTGCAGTAGATACTGCTACTACAGGGGGCTACAGGAAAGCTGGGGAGGGATTTTACAGGCTGTCTGGGAGTGCCAGGACTGGGGGGAATGGAGCAAAGCTGGAGGTGGGGAGAGTCAGCCTGGAGGTGAGGAGGAAGTTGTTGAGCAGGAGAGTGGTGAGAGGCTGGAATGGGTTGCCCAGGGAGGTGGTTGAGGCCCCATGGCTGGAGGTGTTTGAGGCCAGACTGGCTGAGGCTGTGTGCAGCCTGCTCTAGGGTAGGGTGTCCCTGGGCATGGCAGGGGGGTTGGAACTGGCTGCTCCTTGTGGTCCCTTCCAACCCTGACTCATTCTATGCTTCTTGCCCCCCATCTCTCAGCTGTTTGTAGCCATTGCTCAGATCCCCTCTCAGCCTTCTCCTCTCCAGGCTACCCAGCCCCAGGGCTCCCAGCCTCTCCTCCTCACACAGCTGTGCCAGGCCCTTCAGCATCCTCCTAGCCCACCCCTCAGCTATTTGTAACCATTGCCCAGATCCCCTCTCAGCCTTCTCTTCTGCAGGCCAAACAGCCCCAGGGCTCTCAGCCTTTCCTCACAGGAGAGGCCACAGTACTGACTAGTGGCCCAAGCGGTGGCCAGAAGAGCCCAGGGTCAGACTCCTACCTCTAAAGAGATTGGTGTTGGCTTTCCTGGTGCTCAAGGAGTGTTTTGAAATATACACAGTTCCCTTTGGACAAATGTTCACGTTGGTCCCTTCTCAGCCATCTCACCTGTCCCAGGCATGCAGCCATCACAGCTGATGGATCACCTGAGGCAGCCTCAGACGCCAGCGTTCCACTCTGCTAACACCCAGAGGAGAACCACTGCAGCACAGAGCCAGAGCCCCTGAATGCTGCTCCTCACCTTAGACACACGACAGAAACAGACTGAGAATGCTGCACTTGGGCCACAGCCACCCCATGAATGGCACAGCCTTGAGGCACAGTGCCCGGAGAGCTGCTTGGCAGAGAAGGACCTGAGGCTGTTGACTGATGCCAGTCTGTGCCCAGGTGGCCAAGAAGGCCAACAGCATCCTGGCTTGCATCAGGAAGAGTGTGGCCAGCAGCTGTAGGGATGTGATGGTTCCCCACTACTTGGCACTGCTGAGGCCACACCTCAAGTACTGGGCTCAGTTTTGGGCCCTTCACTCCAAGAAGGACACTGAGGGGCTGGAGCAGGTCCAGAGAAGGGCAACCAAGACAGGGAAGAGTCCTGAGCACAAGTCCTGTAAGTAACAGCAGCAGGAGCTGAGGTTGTTCAGTCTGGAGAAGGGGAGGCTGAGGGGAGACCTCACCCTCTACAACTCCCTCAAAGGAGGCTGCAGTGAGGTTGGGGTTGGTCTATTCTCACATGCAAGAAGTGACAGCACAAGAGGAAACAGCCTCAAGCTGTGCCAGGGGAGGGTCAGGTTGGGTATCAGGAACAATTTCTCCCCAGTAAGGGTTCTCAGGCACTGGCACAGGCTGCCCAGGGAGGTGCTGGAGTCCTGAGTGGCAGAGGTGAGCAGCAGTGGTGGGGCTGTGAGCTCTAGGGGAGTGGCTGCACGGGATGGGCTCAGAGGTCTCTTCCACCCTCAGCAGTTGTGTGGCTCTAAGGCAGTAACAGCTGGAAATTAATTCAAACACAGAAGGTCATAGAGATGCACAGCTCCAGGCCAGGCCACACACGTCCTGTCAGCAGGGGAGAAGAACCAAAGCCCAGGAGAGGAAAGGGGCTGCAAAACTGCTCCCTGCAGTGAAGACATTAAGAGAGAGGTGGCATGGGCAGAGAGCTGGGCTGTGGCCACAGCGAGCACAGCGCAGGGGCTCGCTGCTGCAGGCACTCTGCTGTTGCTGTGACTCTGCTGGGACATCACCGTGCCTCAGGAGCAGTCCTGCTGGGACCTACAGTCTGGTCAGCCTAAGAGTACCACAGTAGCTCACAGGAACCACTCTGGAACCCTTCCTGATGCCAAGTAGGACCTGCTTCTGCTGCAGACACTTCAGTGGAACTGCCTGAGGCTGTCTGAGCCAGATTTCAGTCACTGCTTGCACAGCTACAGGAGCTGAGCCTTTACATTGACTAATAACAAAATTCTTTTCTAACTTGCAGATTACAGAATCCTTGGGGAGGGCCAGGAGCAGGTCACACAGGCAGGACATGCCCAATGTTTCCCCTGGATGCCTGTGGTGCTTCTGTAGAAGGTGGCATCGGAGGTGCTGGAACAGGCTGCCCAGGGAGGTGCTGGAGTCACCATCCCTGGAAGGCTTCAGGAAGCTGCAAATGTGGCACTGCAGGATACAGTTTAGTGGTCATGGAGTTGGGTTATGGTTGGACCCAGTGATCCTAAAGGTCTTTTCCAACCACGATGATTTTATGATCTCACAGCACCATGCAGGCTGGCACAGCCCCTCAGCAGCACCCAGCCCAACCTAGAGCCCTGCTCTGCAAGAGTCACCTTAAACCACAGCCCCAAGCACCACAGCCAAACCACCCTGAAACACAGCCAGGATGGGGGACTCCAGCACCTCCCTGGGCAGCTCATTCCAGTCCCTGACTACTCTCTCCATGAAAAACTCTTCCCTTAATGTCCAATCTAAACCTCCCCAGCCTCAGCCTGAGGCCATTCCCCCTTCTTCTGTCTCCAGTTGCCTGTGAGCAGAGCCCAGCAGCAGCCTCTCCACAGTGTCCCTTCAGGTAGCTGCAGACACCAATGAGCTCTGCCCTCAGCCTCCTCTGCCTCACACCAACCATCCCCAGCTCCCTCAGCTGCTCCTCATCAAGTTTACTCTCCAGGCCCTTCACAGCTTCCCTGCCCTCCTCTCGACCTGCTCCAGCACCTCCACATCTCTCCTGGATAGTGGTGCCCAAAACTGAACACAACACTCAAGGTGTGGCCTCCCCAAAGCCTCACCAAGGGCACAATGCCCTCCCTGCTCCTGCTGGGCACAGCATTTCTAATGCCAGCCAGGATGCCACTGGCCCTCTTGGCTGCCTGGGCACACTGCTGGCTCACACTCAGCTGCCTGGGCACACTGCTGGCTCACACTCAGCTGCCTGGGCACACTGCTGGCTCACATTGAGCTGCCTGGGCACTCTGCTGGCTCACACTCAGCTGCCTGGGCACATTGCTGGCTCACACTCAGGTGTCTGGGCACACTGCTGGCTCACACTCAGCTGCCTGGGCACACTGCTGGCTCACATTGAGCTGCCTGGGCACACTGCTGGCTCACACTCAGCTGCCTGGGCACTGCTGGCTCACACTCAGCTGCCTGGGCACACTGCTGGCTCATTTTCAGCCCCTGTCTATTACAACCCCCAGGTCCCTCTGTGCCAGCAGCTCTCTGGCCACACTGGCCCAAGCCTGCAGCATCACTTGGGGTTGATGTGATCCAGGTGCAGGACCTGGCATTTGGCCTCGTTGAATGGCATTAATGCTGTCCCATGGGTCTAAGCCTATCCAAGTCCCTCTGCAGAGCCTCTCTACCCTCATTCAAATCAGCCCTGCCACCTCACTTGGTGTCATCTGCAGACTCACTGCTGCCACTCTCTGTGCCTGAACCAAGGTCCTCAATAAAGGTGTTCTACACTCTCCCGGTTGTACATGCTCCTCTGTGCCACCTTCTCACCAGGACCCACCAGCAGCTCCCTCTGCCCACAACTGCCTCCTTCCTCAGGCAGGGCCTGACTGCCCCTTGGTCTCCAGGGATCCCTGCGACCATGCTGCCAGGCTTCCCTGCTCTCCTGCAGGGGATGCGGGGCTCAGCACAGCTCCCTTCTCCCCACACCTCTCTCAGTCCGTGGCCTGTGTGTCCCCAGCCCTTCTCCATCCCATCTGCACACACTTTGCTCCCCCTCTTGGCTCAGCCCTGCGCAGCTTTCCCCTGTTAGCACTGAAGCATTCAGCTGCCAATGCTCACTGCAGGGGCTGTAAGAGCCCAGATAGAGATCTGCTACGTCAGAGGCGCCGGGGGCTGGCCCCAGCCGGCTCCGACCTGCTCCAGCGCTTCGCACTCTGCGCTCCGCAGGGCGGCGGAGGGCAGGGAGGGAGCAAACCTCCGCACACCTCCCGCTCAGCGCAGCGAGGCGAAACTGATCGCAGCGAAGGGACTCAGAGGCACAGCCACAGGCAGCTCAGACAGGGCACAGCCACAGGCAGCTCCGAGAGGGCACAGCCACAGGCAGCTCCGAGAGGGCACAGCCACAGGCAGCTCCGACAGGGCACGGCCACAGGCAGCTCCGAGAGGGCACAGCCACAGGCAGCTCAGACAGGGCACAGCCACAGGCAGCTCCGACAGGGCACAGCCACAGGCAGCTCAGACAGGGCACAGCCACAGGCAGCTCAGACAGGGCACAGCCACAGGCAGCTCCGACAGGGCACAGCCACAGGCAGCTCCGACAGGGCACAGCCACAGGCAGCTCCGACAGGGCACAGCCACAGGCAGCTCAGACAGGGCACAGCCACAGGCAGCTCAGACAGGGCACAGCCACAGGCAGCTCAGACAGGGCACAGCCACAGGCAGCTCCGAGAGGGCACAGCCACAGGCAGCTCCGACAGGGCACAGCCACAGGCAGCTCCGACAGGGCACAGCCACAGGCAGCTCCGAGAGGGCACAGCCACAGGCAGCTCAGACAGGGCACGGCCACAGGCAGCTCCGAGAGGGCACGGCCACAGGCAGCTCCGACAGGGCACGGCCACAGGCAGCTCAGACAGGGCACAGCCACAGGCAGCTCCGAGAGGGCACAGCCACAGGCAGCTCCGAGAGGGCACGGCCACAGGCAGCTCAGACAGGGCACGGCCACAGGCAGCTCAGACAGGGCACGGCCACAGGCAGCTCAGACAGGGCACGGCCACAGGCAGCTCCGAGAGGGCACGGCCACAGGCAGCTCCGAGAGGGCACGGCCACAGGCAGCTCCGAGAGGGCACAGCCACAGGCAGCTCCGACAGGGCACGGCCACAGGCAGCTCCGACAGGGCACGGCCACAGGCAGCTCAGACAGGGCAGAGCCACAGGCAGCTCCGACAGGGCACGGGCACAGGCAGCTCAGACAGGGCAGGGGCACAGGCAGCTCGGACAGGGCAGGGGCACAGGCAGCTCGGACAGGGCAGGGGCACAGGCAGCTCGGACAGGGCACAGCCACAGGCAGCTCAGACAGGGCACGGCCATAGGGCAGGCTCGGACAGGGCACGGGCACAGGGAGGCTCGGACAGGGCAGGGGCACAGGCAGCTCGGACATGGCACGGCCACAGGCGGCTCGGACAGGGCACGGCCACAGGCAGCTCAGACAGGGCACGGCCACAGGGCGGCTCGGACAGGGCAGGGGCACAGGAGGCTCGGACAGGGCACGGGCACAGGCAGCTCGGACAGGGCACGGGCACAGGCAGCTCGGACAGGGCACGGGCACAGGGAGGCTCGGACAGGGCACGGGCACAGGGCAGCTCCGACAGGGCACGGGCACAGGGAGGCTCGGACAGGGCACGGGCACAGGGAGGCTCGGACAGGGCATGGGCACAGGGAGGCTCGGACAGGGCACGGGCATAAGCAGCTCAGACAGGGCACGGGCACAGGGAGGCTCGGACAGGGCACGGGCATAAGCAGCTCAGACAGGGCATGGGCACAGGGAGGCTCGGACAGGGCACGGGCACAGGGCAGGCTCGGACATGGCACGGGCACAGGGCAGCTCAGACAGGGCACAGTCAAGAGGGAGGCTCGGACAGGGCACGGCCATAGGGCAGGCTCGGACAGGGCACGGGCATAAGCAGCTCAGACAGGGCACGGGCACAGGGAGGCTCAGACAGGGCACGGGCCCAGGCAGCTCGGACAGGGCACGGGCACAGGGCAGCTCCGACAGGGCACGGGCACAGGGAGGCTCGGACAGGGCACGGGCACAGGGCAGCTCCGACAGGGCATGGGCACAGGGAGGCTCGGACAGGGCACGGGCATAAGCAGCTCAGACAGGGCACGGGCACAGGGAGGCTCGGACAGGGCACGGGCATAAGCAGCTCAGACAGGGCACGGGCACAGGGAGGAGGCTCGGACAGGGCACGGGCACAGGCAGCTCGGACAGGGCACGGGCACAGGGCAGCTCCAACACTGAGTGCTCCCCTTCCCAGCCAAGCCAGGCCAGCTGCAGCTCAGCAGGGTTCCTCGCTGCTACCAGCGCAACTGTCCCGATGCCAAGTCCAGAGCTTTGCTTCCTCGCATCCAGCCCATGGAACCACAGGGGCACAAAGCCACAGTGGAGAGGGCTGGCAGGGACCTGTGGGGACCATGGAGGCCAGTGCCCCTGCCAAAGCAAGGCTGCCCACGGCAGGCTGCCCAGGAACACGTTCAGGTGAGTATTGAGAGTCTCCAGAGGAGACTCCACAACTTCTCTGCTGCAGCTCTGTTCCAGGTCTCCAGCACCCTCACACCCCATAAGCTTCTCCTCATGTTGAGCTGGAACCTCCTGGGCTCCTGTTTGTACCCACTGCCCCTGGTGCTATCCCTGGGCACCAGTGAAAAGAGCCCAGCCCCATCCTCCTGATCTCCAGCCCTTGGGTACGATCAGCATCGGTAAGAAACTCTCCCAGGCTTTTGCAGGCTAAACGCCCCCCAGGGCTCTCAGCCTCTCCTCACAGACAGATGTTCAGTGCCCTCGTCACCTTCACAGCCCTCTGTTGGACTGTCTGGAACTGGGGTGCCCAGAACTGGGCACAGTTCTCCAGGGGTGGCCTCAGCAGGGCAGCTCTGAAGTGTCCTTGTGGAACAGCAGAGTCAGACATGCAGGGGCCCAAGGTCCTGCCAGCTGCAATGGAATGCAGCAACACCTGGGCAGTCTGCACCAACACCTGCTAAAACGAACTGCCCTGGCACAAGGCCTTGCCAGAAGTCCCTCCCCAGCTTTCCTGGAGCCCCTTCAGGTACAGAAAGGCTGCTCTGGGGTCTCCCTGGAGCCTTCTCTTCTCCAGGCTGAACAGCCCCAACTCTCCCAGCCTGTTCTCACAGGAAAGATGCTCCAGCTTCTGATCACAGAACCACAGAGTTGTCAGGGCTGGAAGGGGCCTGGAGGATCATCCAGTTCCAGCAGGGGGTTGCTCTGGGTTCCCCCACTAGATCAGGTGGCTCAGAGCCACATCCAGCCTGGCCTTAAACACCTCCAGGGATGAGGCTTCCACCACTTCCCTGGGCAACCTGTGTCACTGTCTCACCACCCTCATGCTGAGGAACTTCTTCCTACCATTCAGTATGAATCTCCCCACCTCCAGCTTTGCTTCATTCCTCCCAGTCCTGTCACTACCTGACAGCCTCAAAAGTCCCTCCCCAGCTTTCTCACAGCCCCCTTCAGATACTGGAAGGCCACAGTAAGGTCTCCTTGGAGCATTCTCTTCTCCAGACTGAACAACCCAAACTCCCTCAGTCTGTCCATAGGAGAGGAGCTCCAGCCCACTCCAACAGTTCCATGTCCTGCTTGTGCTGGGGGCACCAGTGCTGGGCACAGTGTCCCACGGGACTTCTGCTGCTTCAGTGAAGAAATCTCCTCTAATTTCCAACCTAAACCTCCCCTGATGCATCTTGAAGCCATTTCCCCTCACCCTATCACTTGTTACTAGGGAGAAAATGCCAACACCCACCTGGCTCCAGGCTGCTTTCGGGGAGCTGCAGAGAGTGCAGAGCAGTCACTAGGCTGGCGCAGGCAGTGTGATGCACAGCAGCAATATCAGCACATCACCACCGTGCACAGCAGCACATGGGCACTAAAGCACATCCATTTCCACTGCCACTGCACCCCTGCAGCACACATTGATTTGAAGTACTAATGAGCATGACCATCTTTACCGAAGAGATCTGCCCAGTGCCGTGCTGAGAGAAACTCTGAAGGTCTGGGGTCAAGTTGAGCGAGCCATGAAGTAGCAGAGGAAGAGGAGAACAATGAGAAGTGAGCTGCTACTCTCATTAAGGCTTTGTTCTCCCTGGTGGAATCTCCTTTTACTGGCTCATTAGCTGCTTTATCTTTAGGTTACTCTGCATGAGGCCTTCATTGTCTGAAGGGAGCTGAGGCAGTGATAGGTGTTCATGAGAAAGCTCAGAGTTCAACAAGGCCAGGGGCCAGGTCCTGCACCGGGGTCACAACAACCCCATGGGGAGCTACAGAGCTGGGGATGTGTGGTTGGCAGCTGTGGTTCAGAGAGGCCTGGGAGTGCTGGCTGGCAAAGAAGCCACTGGCATCCTGGCTTGGGTCAGAAGCAGGGTGGGCAGCAGGGACAGGAGGTGCCCATGCCCCTGTGCTCAGCACTGCCCAGGCCACCCCTCGAGTGCTGTGCTCAGCTCTGGGTCCCTCACTGCAGGAAGGACACTGAGGGGCTGCAGCCTGTCCAGAGCAGGGCAGTGAGGCTGGAGAAGGGCCTGGAGCAGCTGGGGGTGAGGAGGAGCTCAGGGGGCTGGGGGTGTCCAGGTGCAGAAGAGGAGGCTGAGGGCAGAGCTCATTGCTCTCTGCAGCTGCCTGCAGGGAGGTTGGAGGAGGAGGGGGCAGCCTCTGCTGCCTGGTGGCAAGGGACAGGAGCAGAGGCAATGGTTCCAAGCTGCCCCAGGGGAGGCTCAGGCTGGAGCTCAGGAAGTATTTCTGCACTGGAAGGGTTCTCAAAGATTGGCACAGGCTGCCCAGGGCAGTGCTGCAGTGCCCATCCCTGGGGGTGTGCCAGCAGCGTGGAGCTGGTGCTCAGGGACATGGTTTGGTGCTGACCTTTCAGTGCTGGGTGAGGGTTGGACTGGATGAGCTTGGAGGGCTCTGCCACCTGGATGTTTTCTGTGATTCTGTGAGTATCATTCTAGCAGTCAGCATCTCAGAGTGGCTGTGACTGGATGGGGCACTTGGTGCCATGGTCTGGTTGACTGGATGGGGCTGGGTGCTAGGTCAGACTGGATGAGCTTGGAGGTCTCTTCCAACCTGGTGGATTCTCTGATCCTGTAAGGCTCAGGGGAAACCTCATTGCTCTCTGCAACTACCTGAATGAAGGCTGTGGCCAGGTGGGGTTGGGCTCTGCTGCCAGGCACCCAGGAACAGAACAAGGGGACACAGCCTCAAGCTGTGGCAGGGCAGGCTCAGGCTGGATGTTAGGAGGAAGTTGTTGGCAGAGAGAGTGATTGGCATTGGAATGGGCTGCCCAGGGAGGTGGTGTGGTCCCCATGCCTGAGGTGTTCAAGAGGAGGCTGCATGAGACACTTGGTGCCAAGGGTTAGTTAATGAGAAGGTGTTAGGGAATAGGTTGGACTGGATGATCTCAGAAGTCTTTTCCAGCCTGGTTAGTTGTATGGTTCTATGAATGATGTACAGAGAGTGGCACCCTGGGGGCAACACCAATTTTACAGACCAGCTGTGACACCAGGACCACTTTTGCCCCCTAAGTGCCTCTGAAGCAGACAGAGCTGGTGCTCCTCTCGCTGCTGTGCCTGCAAAGTGCTCTTTCATTTTTGATGAGGAAGGATTTCCTCTGAAAGGAGCTTGGAATCTCTGGGAGTATGAAGAGGAGGCTGCATGAGGCACTTAGTGCCAGTGGTTAGTTAATCAGGTTAGGTGATGGGTTGGACTGGACAATCTTGTAGATCTCTTCCATCCTGGTTGATTGTGTGATAGAAACTGGCACATCAGGGTCCTGCTTCCTCCATAGAGGCAAAGAACTCAGCAGCACTGTCTGTGGGATGTGCACACAGACACTGACACACTGCCAAGGAGAGCAGGCTTTGTGTCAGGAGAAGGCTGGGAGCAAGCCAAAAGCAGGCTCGGAGTGTGCAGAAGCACATGAAGCCTGGGTTAAAAAGACAGAGAAAACACTGCCTGTGGTCATGCCACACCTGAGTGCAGTCAGCTCAGTGAGCAGCAGGCCCTGCTGAATGCACCTTCCAGCTGCATGAGGAGGAGATTCACAGGGTACTTGCTGACCTGTAGGAGAAAGTGCAGGTCTAGAGTGAGCTCAGGGCAGCTCCAGACACACATCTGGTGGAAGCACAAACACAGCTGTGCCTTCAGGAAGGAAAGGGCCTGCTCTCTGCAGCCATCAGGTGAGGGAAAGGCAATGGGGAGGTCACTGCTGCCTTGGTTTTGTTTCTTTAGATTCGACTGACTGGGAAAGGAAAAAGTATGAAGAGGTGAGGAAATTATAGACTGGTTTAGGCTGGAAGGGACCTCAAAGCTCAGCCACTTCCAAACCCCTGCCATAGCCAGGGACACCTCCCACTAGAACAGGTCACTCAAGGCCTCATCCAGCCTGGTCCTGAACACCTCCAGGGAGGTTGTGGAGCACAGAAGCACAGAATGGGCTCCACAACCTCCCTGGGAAACCTGTGCCAATCTCTCACCACCCTCACTGCAAACAACTTCTTCCTCACATCCAGTTTCAGTCTCTCCTCTGCCACTTCAAACCCATTCCTCCTCCTCCTGACATTCCCACACCTTGTCAATAGTCCCTCCCCAGCCCTCCTGCAGCCCCCTGCAGACCCTGCAAGGCCACTCCAAGCTCTCCTGGAAGCCTTCTCCTCTCCAGGCTGCACAGCCCCAACTCTCTCAGCCTGTGCTCACAGCAGAGCTGCTGCAGCCCTCTCAGCATCTTGGTGGCCTCCTCTGGGCTGGCTCCAACACTTCCATGTCCTGCTTGTGCTGGGGGCTCCAGAACTGCCCCCAGGACTGCAGGTGGGGTGTGAGGAGAGCAGAGCCAAGGGGCAGAATCCCCTCCCTTGCCCTGTGCCCACACTGCTCTTGCTGCAGCCCAGCACAGGGTTGTGTCTGGGCTGCACTCACCCTGCAGGCTCATGTTGAGCTTTGCATCAGCCCAGACCCCCAGGTCCTGTTCCTCAGGGCTGCTCTCAGCCATTCCCCACCCAGCCTGGAGCTGTGATTGGGATTGCACCCACCCAGGTGCAGACTTGCTGAGGGTGCACTGATTGCTCTGCCCATGGCACTGACAAAGATGTTCCACAGCACTGGTGCCAGCACTGCTTTGTACCCAGGAAGCAAACTTTTATCACTACAGCAGTAACAATTGCAGATGCCCTAGTTCCTGTGGCTGCATTAAAAGGAGCCTTTGAGTTTGCAAGGTGATGAGAAGCTCAGCGCTTTGAAGCTGCACAGTTAATTACCATCCCATTGTTTAATTAGCCGCTGTAGTGCTGAAGCAGGAATGTGTAAGAATGAAGAACAGGAGCAGATCTCTAAAGGTTTCAGCTGGACAGCCCCTGAAGGCTGCTCACCACAAACACAAGGCTCCACGGCAGCAACTGCTCTGAAAAGGCAGCAAGGTGCACATCAAAAATGACTGAGAAGGTAACAAAAGATCTGAACCACATCAAAAATGACTGAGAAGGAAACAAAACAAAAACCCAATTCTGGATCACATAAAAAATGACTGAGAAGGAAACAAAAGATCTGAACCACATCAAAAATGACTGAGAAGGAAACAAAACAAACACCCAATTCTGGATCACATCAAAAACGACTGAGAAGGAAACAAAACAAAAACCCAATTCTGAACCACATCAAAAATGACTGAGAAGGAAACAAAACAAAAACCCAATTCTGAACCACATCAGAAATGACTGAGAAGGAAACAAAACAAAAACCCAATTCTGGATCACATCAAAAATGACTGAGAAGGAAACAAAACAAAAACCCAATTCTGGACCACATAAAAAATTCTGGAGAAGAAAAACCAATTCTGAACCACATCAAAAACTACTGAGAAGGAAACAAAATATCTGAACCACATAAAAAATGACTGAGAAGGAATAAAAAAAAAAAAAACCCAAACAATTCTGGATCACATCAAAAATTCTGGAGAAGAAAAAACTATTCTGAACCACATCAAAAATGACTGAGAAGGAAACAAAACAAAAACCCAATTCTGGATCACATCAAAAATGACTGAGAAGGAAACAAAACAAAAACCCAATTCTGAACCACATCAGAAATGACTGAGAAGGAAACAAAACAAAAACCCAATTCTGGAACACATCAAAAATGACTGAGAAGGAAACAAAACAAAAACCCAATTCTGGAACACATCAAAAATGACTGAGAAGGAAACAAAAGATCTGAACCACATAGAAAATGACTGAGAAGGAAACAAAACAAAAACCCAATTCTGGATCACATCAAAAATTCTGGAGAAGAAAAACCAATTCTGAACCACATCAAAAACTACTGAGAAGGAAACAAAATATCTGAACCACATCAAAAATGACTGAGAAGGAATCAAACAAAAAAAAAACCCCAAACAATTCTGGATCACATCAAAAATTCTGGAGAAGAAAAAACTATTCTGAACCACATCAAAAATGACTGAGAAGGAAACAAAACAAAACCCCAATTCTGAACCACATCAGAAATGACTGAGAAGGAAACAAAACAAAAACCCAATTCTGGATCACATCAAAAATGACTGAGAAGGAAACAAAACAAAAACTCAATTCTGGATCACATCAAAAATGACTGAGAAGGAAACAAAACAAAAACCCAATTCTGGAACACATCAAAAATGACTGAGAAGGAAACAAAACAAAAACCCAATTCTGAACCACATCAGAAATGACTGAGAAGGAAACAAAACAAAAACCCAATTCTGGAACACATCAAAAATGACTGAGAAGGAAACAAAACAAAAACCCAATTCTGGAACACATCAAAAATGACTGAGAAGGAAACAAAAGATCTGAACCACATAGAAAATGACTGAGAAGGAAACAAAACAAAAACCCAATTCTGGATCACATCAAAAATTCTGGAGAAGAAAAACCAATTCTGAACCACATCAAAAACTACTGAGAAGGAAACAAAATATCTGAACCACATCAAAAATGACTGAGAAGGAATCAAACAAAAAAAAAACCCCAAACAATTCTGGATCACATCAAAAATTCTGGAGAAGAAAAAACTATTCTGAACCACATCAAAAATGACTGAGAAGGAAACAAAACAAAAACCCAATTCTGGATCACATCAAAAATGACTGAGAAGGAAACAAAACAAAAACCCAATTCTGGATCACATCAAAAATGACTGAGAAGGAAACAAAACAAAAACTCAATTCTGGATCACATCAAAAATGACTGAGAAGGAAACAAAACAAAAACCCAATTCTGGATCACATCAAAAATGACTGAGAAGGAAACAAAACAAAAACTCAATTCTGGATCACATCAAAAATGACTGAGAAGGAAACAAAACAAAAACCCAATTCTGGATCACATCAAAAACGACTGAGAAGGAATAAAAAAAAAAAACCCACCCAATTCTGGATCACATCAAAAATTCTGGAGAAGAAAAAACAATTCTGAACCACATCAAAAATCACTGAGAAGGAAACAACTAAAAAAAAAAAACCAATTCCTTATAACATCAAAAATGACTGAGAAGGAAACAACACAAAAAACTCAATTCCTTATAACATCAAAAATGACTGAGAAGGAAACAACACAAAAAACTCAATTCTTGAATCACATCAAAAATTCTGGAGAAGAAAAACCAGTTCTGAACCACATCAAAAATGACTGAGAAAGGGAAAAAAAAAGTCTGTGTAGCATAACAAATATGGAGAAGAAAACAAAAGCCATTCTGAGTCACACCAAGAATTTATGACTTCATCCTTTTTCTTCTCAGTCTGAATCACTTCTCACTTAAACTGCAAGCAACCTCCTGTTGAACTGCAGAGTCAACCTCCTGCCCTCTTAGGTGCTTTCAGAGCACAAACGTGGGCATGCAGAGAGCTAAGTGGCAACATCAACACTTGAACACTCTGAAGAGCATGGAGGAACCTCGGTAAGGATTGACCTGAACAAAGTTAACCCCAGCGTTTCACAGCATCACAGAAGTCCCAGTGATCCTAAAGGTCTTTTCCAACCACGATGATTTTATGATCTCACAGCACCATGCAGGCTGGCACAGCCCCTCAGCAGCACCCAGCCCAACCTAGAGCCCTGCTCTGCAAGAGTCACCTTAAACCACAGCCCCGAGCACCACAGCCAAACCACCCTGAAACACAGCCAGGATGGGGGACTCCAGCACCTCCCTGGGCAGCTCATTCCAGGCCCTGACCACTTTCTCCATGAAAATCTCTTCCCTTAATGTCCAATCTAAACCTCCCCAGCCTCAGCCTGAGGCCATTCCCCCTTCTTCTGTCTCCAGTTCCCTGTGAGCAGAGCCCAGCAGCAGCCGCTCTACAGTGTCCCTTCAGGTAGCTGCAGACAGCAATGAGCTCTGCCCTCAGCCTCCTCTGCCTCACACCAACCATCCCCAGCTCCCTCAGCTGCTCCTCATCAGGTTTACTCCCCAGGCCCTTCACAGCTTCCCTGCCCTCCTCTCGACCTGCTCCAGCACCTCCACATCTCTCCTGTATTGAGGTGCCCAAAACTGAACACAACACTCAAGGTGTGGCCTCCCCAAAGCCTCACCAAGGGCACAATCCCCTCCCTGCTCCTGCTGGGCACAGCATTTCTAATGCCAGCCAGGATGCCACTGGCCCTCTTGGCTGCCTGGGCACACTGCTGGCTCACACTCAGCTGCCTGGGCACACTGCTGGCTCACACTCAGCTGCCTGGGCACACTGCTGGCTCACACTCAGCTGCCTGGGCACTCTGCTGGCTCACACTCAGGTGTCTGGGCACACTGCTGGCTCACATTGAGCTGCCTGGGCACACTGCTGGCTCACACTCAGCTGCCTGGGGGCACTGCTGGCTCACACTCAGCTGCCTGGGGGCACTGCTGGCTCACACTCAGCTGCCTGGGGGCACTGCTGGCTCACACTCAGCTGCCTGGGGGCACTGCTGGCTCACACTCAGCCGCCTGGGGGCACTGCTGGCTCACACTCAGCTGCCTGGGCACTCTGCTGGCTCACACTCAGCTGCCTGGGCACACTGCTGGCTCATGTTCAGCTCCTGTATTACACCCCCTCAGATCCCTTTCTGCCAGCAGCTCTCTGGCCACACTGCCCCAAGCCTGCAGTGTTGCCTGGGGTTGTTGTGCCCCAAGTGCAGGACCTGGCATTTGGCCTTGTTGAAGCTCATCCCATGGATCTAAGTCTATCCAATTCCCTCTGCAGAGCCTCTCTACCCTCATTCAAATCAACACTGCCACCTCACTTGATGTCATCAGCAAACTCACTGCTGACACTGTCTATGTCTTTTGCTGGCTTTTGCATCTCTTCCTCACTACCTCTTCCTTCCAGTGTGAAGCAGGTACAGGAGAGCTGGGGAGGGACCTCTGACAAGGGCTTGGAGTGGCAGGACAAGGGACAGCGGCTCTGAGCTGGGAGAGGAAAGATTGAGAGCAGATTAGGAAGAGATTCTTTAGAATGAGCCCAACTAGTCTCTTAACTGCACCATGACCTCAGGATCAATAACCCGGACCCTGGGTCTGCAGGAGTCTGCCCACTCAGCTGCTTCTCTTCACCTCTGGACCTGGGAAGGGGAGATTCTTTTTCTGGATCAATGGACACTGCTGAGTACACAAAAGAAAAGGCTTTCTGCAAACTGCAGCTAACAGGCCTGAGTGCATTCTGAGGGGAGCCTCATTAGGTACAAACCTTTCACTCTCTCAGCCTTGTGCAGCAGGTCAGGCCATCAGAGGAGGCAGCCAGCCACAAGTGTTTCCCCCAGGCAGATGGGACTGCAGAAGCAAAAAACTGAATCCACAGCACATTGATAGAACCTTCCCTCTGACTCCAGTCTCATTGCTCAAGCACACAGGTGCAGGTTACTGAGCTTTTACTGCCAGTTTCGCAGTGAGGTGTGGGGGCTGGGGGCACTGGGCAGCCTTGTGCAGTGAACATCTCACCTCCTGACACTCACTGGCCTCAGGGAGCCTTTCCCATCTCTGCTAAGGCACTTCTACAGCTTCTCTAGAAAGTGTTTCTCCTGGAGTGAAAGAGAAGGCTCCAGGGAGACCTTAGAGCTGTATTTCAGTACCTGAAGGGGACCTACAGGCAGGCTGGGAAGGGACTGTTCAGAAGGGCCAGTGGGAATAGGAGGAGAGGCACTGGTTTGAAACTGGATCAGGGCAGAGTTTGGTTGGACATCAAGAGGAAGTTCTGCACAGTGAGGGTGGGGAGACACTGGCACAGGCTGCCCAGGGATGTGGTGGAGGCTCCATCCCTGGAGACATTCAAGACCTGACTTGGTGTGGCTCTGGGCAGGCTGAGCTGGTTGGAGGTGTCCCTGCTGCCTGCAGGGGGTTGGACAAGATGCCCTCTGAGAGTCCCTTCCAACTCCATCTAATCTGTGACTCTTCCCCATTGCTTCCATTAGAGTTTGGATCGCTGCCAGGCAAGCCAAACATCTACTCCACACCTTGATGAACCTACCTAACCTACCAGATGCTTTCATGATATTCTATTCAAATCCAAGAAATGAGGCAGGGAAAAAAAAGATCATTCCCACTTCCCAGGTAGATTCTGCTCAGGCATCCATGGTGCAGACATTGAGAAGAGAGCTGTTTCCACAGCCAGATGTTTAAGGCCATTAAAACAAGAGAAATGCCACCTAAGGTAGCTTAGACAAACAGCAGTATCTGCTCTGCAGCAAGCACATTCTGGAAGGCTTTGAGGGGTTCCAGGCTGGCAGCTCATTAGCTGAAATGGATTGTCATGGCTTTGAACTAAACCCCTTCTAGCTCCTGAGAGCTGCTCTGGCTTGCTTGGGTAATAAAGGGATGATTCACAGAAAACATCTCTGACATTTTGGGGCCATGTAAGAACCAGCACCAGGTCCATGTAGTGGCCAAAGCACTGAAGGAAATCCTAACCTTGCCAAGTCATGAGGGGCTCTGCAGCCTGGAGAAGAGAAGGCTCCAGGGAGAGCTCAGAGCAGCCTGCCAGTACCTGAAGGGGCTCCAGGAGAGCTGGGGAGGGACTTTCAACAGGGGCTGGGAGTGCCAGGATGAGGGACAATGGCTTTGAGCTGGGAGAGGAGAGACTGAGAGTGGAGAGGAGGAAGAGATTCTTTAGAGCACAGGCTGCCCAGGGAGGCTGTGGATGTCCCCTCCCTGGAGGTGTTCAAGGCCAGGCTGGATGAGGCCTTGAGCAAGCTGTGCTGGTGGGAGGTGTCCCTGCCCATAGCAGGGGGTGGGAACTGGATGATCTTGAAGGTCCCTTTCAATCCAAGCCATTCTGTGCTTCTATGTAGGAGCTGTGCCTACACATGGTCAGCATCTCCCCACACTACCAGAGCAACAAGAAGAATAATTCAATCTCTTTGCACTGTGACAGCAGGAAAATACAATTCTTCACTTTCATCTCCAGCTCTCAGCTGTAATCTCTAACACTCCACCACTCTTCTGACATGTATTAAAACTTCCATTAAACTCAAACATTTCTCTTGATGGAAAATATGAGTAATGACAGCAGAGAATCCCAGTTCTGAAGTCTCTGCTGACCTGGGTAATTTATGCAGCCCCAGAAATGGACTTTGCAGAAGTTGTTCAGTGGTGCAGTTTGCAGTTCCTGGCTCTGTGCATCCCAGATAGAAGCAAATCTAAATACTGTTTGCATCCCACAGGATTTGCTGATCTGTTGGGGGTGGGGGGGAAGGCAAAAAGGAGGAAGTGGAGCAAAGCAGAAGAGGGTGGATCATAGAATCACAGAATGTCAGGGCCTGGAAGGGACCTCAAAAGATCATCTGGCCCAGCCCCCCTGCCAGTGCAGCACAGAATAGATAGAGTCAACCAGGCTGGCAGAGAGCTCCAAGCTCAGCCAGCCCAACCTAGCACCCAGCCCTGCCCAACCAACCAGACCATGGCACTAAGTGCCCCAGCCAGGCTTGGCTTCAACATCTCCAGGCACAGCCACTCCACCACCTCCCTGGGCAGCCCATTCCAATGCCAATCACTCTCTCTGACAGGAACTTCCTCCTAACATCCAGCCTCAACCTGCCCTGGCACAGCTTGAGGCTGTGTCCCCTTCTTCTGTCCCTGGCTGCCTGGCAGCAGAGCCCAACCCCACCTGGCTACAGCCTCCCTGCAGGCAGCTGCAGACAGCAATGAGCTCTGCCCTGAGCCTCCTCTGCTCCAGGCTAAACAACCCCCTAGAGCAGGTCACACAGGAGCACATCCAGGTAACTCTTGAATCTCTCCAGAGAGGGAGACTCCACAGCCCTCCTGGGCAGCCTGTGCCAGGGTTCTGTCACCCTCACAGGGATAAAATTCCCCCTCGGGTTCACATGGAACCTGTGCCTCAACTTCCACCCATTGCCTCTTGTCCTGTCACTGGGCAATCTACTAGAGCTGCTACAGTGTAAAGAGAAGAGAGAGCACTGCAGGGGCACCCAAATCCTGCAGGATTTAAAGGGCTATTTCAAGAGGAAAGGAGCAAGCCAGCTGTTCCCAAAGCTTTTACATAACCTAACAAGCTGCCCATGCTGTCCTGCACTACCGTGTGCTGCACCCGGGGACCCTGCCTGCAGCTGGCCTGGGGCCACATCACAAAGCAGGGTTAGAGCAGTAAGGTCCTTCCACTGCTACTCTCTGAAGCACACCAGAAAACTAAGGTCTGCAAGCCTCCAAGTGAGGTCCATGCACTGCTTGTGTTTATGTTAGAAAAAGAGGGGCAAGAGTTGCATGAAGTCCCCACTCTCCTTCCAGGGTTATGTACCCCTGGAGGTGTTGCAGCCAAGCCTGGCTGGGGCACTTAGTGCCATGGCCTGGATGATTGGGTAGGACTGGGTGCTAGGTTGGGCTGGATGAGGTTGGAGCTCTCTTCCAACCTGGGTGATTCTATGATCCTCTGTAGTTCTGCCTTCCCAGTGCTGGGTTGATAAGGCAAAGATCCTTCTGCTTTGCACTCAGTTCTGTCTTTCAAGTTTTGGAGTTTGGGGAGTTTGTTGATGCTATGATTGTATACACCTGTATGGAAAGGTGAGGGGAAAAGAGGAAAGGGCTTGAGAAGAAACAGAAGGTGCTGCTGGATCAGCCAGAAGGGCCCCAGCAGATGCAGACACACTCAAACCATGCACTCCCAGCTGGGCTGCACAGCCATGCTCTTGTCATGTTCCCCTCCTCAGCAGCTACCCAGAGAGGATGGAGAGAGCTGCTGCACTGTAAATCACAGAATGGTTTAGGTTGGAAGGGACCTCAAAGCTCAGCCAGTTCCAACCCCCCCACTAGGACAAGTTGCTCAAGGCCTCATCCAGCCTGGCCTTAAACACCTCCAGGGAAGTTGGGGAGCACAGAAGCACTAAATCACATTTTGTGCTTCTGTGCTCCACAACCTCTCTGGGCAACCTGTGCCAGTGTTTCACTGGAAACAACTTCTTTCTTACATCCACTTTCAATCTCCCCTCTGCCACTTCAAACCCATTCCTCCTCCTCCTGCCATTCCCAGACCTTGTCAATAGTCCCTCCCCAGCCCTCCTGCAGCCCCCTGCAGACCCTGCAAGGCCACTCCAAGGTCTCCTCCAAGCCTTCTCCTCTCCAGGCTGCACAGCCCCAACTCTCTCAGCCTGTGCTCAGAGCAGAGCTGCTGCAGCCCTCTCAGCATCTTGGTGGCCTCCTCTGCACTGGCCCCAACACTTCCATGTCCTGCTTGTGCTGGGGGCTCCAGAACTGCCCCCAGGACTGCAGGTGGGGTGTGAGGAGAGCAGAGCCAAGGGGCAGAATCCCCTCCCTTGCCCTGTGCCCACACTGCTCTTGCTGCAGCCCAGCACAGGGTTGTGTCTGGGCTGCACTCACACTGCAGGCTCCTGTTGAGCTTTGCATCAACCAAACATACCAGAGTCTGTTTGTTGAAAACAAACAAAGCCCACACTGAGAATAAGCAAGAAAGAAGTTTGATTTGAGAGGAACCTGAAGACTAGAGGCAAGTCAAATATAAAAGTATTAGCCCAAGCATTCAGCAGCTTCCCTCTTCCCATGCCCCCTAAGCCCTGCCATCAGGTCGTGCTGTCTGCTGGGCTCTGCTGAAAGCCAGGATGGTTTCTCTGAGGTTGTTCTGCACATCTCTGCTGGGGCTCACATTTTCTGTTTGATCATTACAACTGACAGCTCTTCTGAAACAGCTCTGTGAGCCAAGCTCTACTCAGCCACAGAATCAGAGTGGTTTGTGCTTGCAGGGACCTTCAACGCAGCCAGTTCCAGCCTCCTGCCACGGGCAGGGACACCTCCCACCAGCACAGCTTGCTCAAGGCCTCATCCAGCCTGGCCTTGAACAGCTCCAGGGAGGGGACATCCACAGCCCTCCTGGGCAGCCTGTGTGTGCTGGTTTGAGGTTAGCTGGAATATTTCAGTGACAGAAATCAGATGCTAGGCTGTGACAAGGAAACAGTGGTGATGTCTGCTGCACTCATAGGCTTGCTGAGGTGTGTGAAAGCAAGGACACAAACACAGACAAGACAGGGTGTGAGAGTCTCTATCTGCTGGAGTCAGTGTCTGTGTTTTGCTCCCTGGGCTGTTGCTATGTATCCTAACATCCTTCTGCTTCCAACCCTCCCTTGCTGATCCTCCAAACTCACCCTGCACCTAAGGCAGACTCTGGGATAAGGTAGAGGGGTGGGAAGGAGGTGGAAGGGTGGTTGGGAGCCCCTCCTGGGGACCCTGGTTTCTGTGAGGGCTGTTGTGTTTCTGTACTACCTCTAACTTGTCTGTTCCTGTAGATATTGTGACTCTCTGCTTGTCTGTTGTGCTAAGCTGTGAACACAAAGCTTCATTCCTTATCCTCCAGCCAGCTGAGCCTAGTCTGGGTGCTTTCATTCGAGTGTGGGGGTAACTCCCAAACCATCACCGTGCCAGTGTCTCCCCACCCTCCCTGTCTTCTTTAACCAGCAAGAGTTACCTGTGCACACAGACAACTGACCTTAGAGCTTCCAGGGATGGGACCTCCACAACCTCCCTGGCCAACCTCTTCCAGTGTCTCAAGAATTTCTTCCTAACCTGCCCTCCTCCAGGCTCACCACTTTCTCTTTCATGCTATCCCTACAAGCCCTCGTTAAAATCCCTCCTCCCCCTGGAGCTTTTGTAATCACAGCCAGGGGTGGTTCTACATCTGACACATGTGAAAGTGATTTTAAATGCCTTTTCAGTCCACCATTTTGACCAAATCTCAAATTCTCCTCCCCGCCCTTGCATCTAAAACAGAAGGTAACAGAAGCAGGAGCTGTAGACACTCTCTGTCTCTTTGGTCTCGCTGATGTTTCCACCTGGGAAGGTCATTTCCTACCAGGAACTGAAATCTGCCCAGCCTCTAGACTTCATGGCCCATGGGATCCAGATGTCAGCTGCTGTTCTTGATAAATCTGCATTCAGTGCTCAGCTCAACCACCTCTGCAAGTGCCCTTTTCCCCCTGCCCCCTTCCCACGCTGTGAACCACTCAGGCTGCCGAGACACAGGAACAGAGGCTTGTGGCGATAGGATGGGGGCAGTGGCTCTGAGTTGGGGGTCTGCAGCACTCCAGACTCCTTTCTTCTCCTCCCACCCCCCACGGGTTTGAATGGGGAGGAGAAGGAGACAGGAAAACTTCTCCCCCCAGACACTCTGCAGGCCTGAAGCAGGAGCAGCAGGAGGCTGCGTGGGAGCCTGCGCTGCAGTGGGGCTGGGCTGGGCTCTCCTGCCCAGCGTAACATGGCAAAGGGACACTTTGGCTAGGAAGGCACACACAGAGCAAGGGAGAAGGCAAGGGGGGTCCTGCCGTGACAGAGCTCTCCACAGGACAGGTTCCTGCCCTGACAAAGGCCCTGTTTTGGACAGCTCCTACCTTCTTACACACTCTCAGTCTTACCCCATCCCTGCCTCTGGACAGCTCTCCTCACTTTTGCACCACTCTGCGCAAACTTGCAGGCTTGGCAAGTCCTGGGGTCCCCTGGGGAGAGCTGCTGGTGGCACCCAGGCCTGGCTTCTCTGGGACCATAGAGAGCGAACCTGCTGGCTGCCATCCCGCACTGGGCAGACCCAGCAGCAAGGCTCTCCCCTGCCGCTGCCGAGGCAGCAGCGTTCCAAGAGTCCCTGTCTCGTGACAGCCATGTCCAGAGACACTTCTGACTTTGGTGGCTTTGCCACTGGCCTTGGGCTCCTGCTGGGTGGATCCACTGTTGGACATTGCTCACAGCTCAGAAGGCAGCTGAGCTGCAGAGGACTCCAGCAAGGGATCATCTCCAGCTTCCTATCTCACCTCCGTGAGCAAAGCCTGCTGCTCCCTCAGTGCTCTGCTCAGCCTGACTGGCAGTGGGGCAGAGCTGTGTCACAGCTTAGCTTTTCCATCTCCTGGCTTCCTAAAGCTCTACATTTGTCCATAACATCCCTTGAAGAATTCCTGATGGAATTAGAATCCATCAGTGAACCTGAACTAGTTCTGTACCTGGTGTGGGGGCAGGCTGCTCAGGAAAACAAAACCACTCTAGTTTTATAGTTCCTGACTTGGCCACATTAACTCCCTGCCTCCAGGACAGTTGGTACAGGGGAGATTTGGGCTGGAGATGAAGAAATCTGAGAACGTGTGGGCACCTTGTGCCAGTTCAGCCACTCGAGGTGCCTCAGACCTCTTCTGATGAGACTGGCAAACAGGGGCTGAGGAGAGCCTCAACACTCCCAGCAAGGCAGCTGAAGAGCAGGCAGAACATCCTGTTAGATAATGTTTGTGCCACAGCTCTGCACAAGAGCCTTTAGCAGGACTCAAATCTGTCCACCTAAACCTTGCCATTAAGGTTTCTGATGCTGCAGTATGATGTGTCTGGGAAGACATCCTAAACATCCCAAATTCTTGGCAGTGAGGGTGGGGAGACACTGGCACAGGTTTGCTTAGGGAGGCTGTGGATGTCCCTGCCTGGAGGTGTTCCAGGCCAGGCTGAGCAAGCTGGGCTGGTGGGAGGTGTCTCTGCCCACACAGGGGCTTGAAACTGGCTGAGCTTGCAGGTCCCTTCCAACACAAACCAGTCTATGATGCTGTGCAGGCTGCGGCTCGGCTGCACTGTGTGCCCAGGACATGCTACCAAGAGCCTATCGCCAAGTGATACCAGAACCAAGTGCACCAGAACCTTCCTGGCAGAGGCATGGCCAAAAGGCAGTCAAGAAGCAGCACACACATGGATATGGCCATGCAAAGGGCAGCAGTGCAGTGAAACAGCTGCTGCTGGGGAAGCTTTTAAACGGAGTCTTTGTGAAGGGTTCAGTCCCCAGCAGCTTTTGGAGAGAACAAGGCACAAAGCAGAGGAGATCATTTTTCTCAGGCCCTTTTTACTGCTCTGTGTCAAAGCCTCTGCTGAAGACCTAAGTGCAACCCCTACCACCTCCTGTCTTTTCTGAATTGTTATCCATGGTCTCTCCATTCCTTGTGGATTTAACTGCAAGACAAGAAGGAAAACTGCCTGCAGTTTTCCTCTCCCCAGTTGAAGAGGCACAAGGATCTGCTGGAGAGGGTCTAAGGGAGAGCTACGAGGATGATGAAGGGACTGCAGCACTGCCTGGTGAGGAGAGGCTAAGGTACCTGGAGCTGCTTAGTCTGGAGAAGAGAAGACTGAGAGGGGACTGAATCAATGTCTATAACTATCTGAGGGCTGGGGGTCAGGAGTGGGGGACAGGCTCTGCTCACTGCTCCCTGGGATAGCACAAGGAGCAATGGGTGTAAATTGCACCAAAAGAGGTTCCAGAGCCTCAGCACAAGGGGAAACTTGCTTGGAAGGGTCCCAGAGCACTGGCACAGGCTGCCCAGAGAGGTTGTGGAGTCTCCTTCTGTGGAGCCTTTCCAGGCCTGTCTGGATATGTTCCTGTGTGCCCTGAGCTGGATTGGGTGGTCCTGCTCTGGCAGGAGGCTTGGACTCAGTGAGCTCTTTGGGTCCCTTCCAGCTCCTAACACCCTGTGAGCCTGTGTGCCCTGACATCAAGGCACTCACACTATGTGGTAAGACCCTTCTCATACTTCACAGTTAGACCACACCTTGAGTACTGTGTTCAGTTCTGGGCCCCCCAGTTTAGGAGGGACATTGAGATGCTTGAGCGTGTCCAGAGAAGGGCAACGAGGCTGGGGAGAGGCCTTGAGCACAGCCCTACGAGGAGAGGCTGAGGGAGCTGGGATTGGTTAGCCTGGAGAAGAGGAGGCTCAGGGGAGACCTTATTGCTGTCTGCAACTACCTGAGGGGAGGTTGTGGCCAGGAGGAGGTTGCTCTCTTCTCTCAGGTGGCCAGCACCAGAACAAGAGGACACAGCCTCAAGCTACTTGTGGCTACCAGAGAGGAGTCTCTCTACTCCTTGTCTCAGACACTATCTGCAAAACCAGTCCTGCCCCTACAGAAAACGCCTGTCTGGGGTTGCTGCATTCCACTGTCCTGTGTTCTCCCCACCTCCCTCCTGGCTCCATCATTAGATTCACAGTCCTGCAGCTGTCCAGGAGCAAACTGTTTGCCTACCCTTTTGTATGGCAGTGTAGTAAAACTCTGCCACTTTCTGGGAGGTTTCTGCACAGCACAGAGCAGCTGGATGTGTGCAGCTGAACCAGATGTAGGCAGTCAGGCACAACACAGGACTGCTAACAGTAAACATCAGAATCCATGCAATAAACAGCACTCAGACCTCCAAGCACTGGGTCTAGCCTAAGGAGCCCCAGCAGATCTCTGTCCCTCTTGAACTGGGGAGCCCAGAACTGGATGCAGTATTCCAGGTGAGCTCTCACAAGGGCAGAGGAGAACCTCCCTGGAACTGCTGGACACACTCCTGTTAATGCTCTGAGGTCCTGTCCAGCCCCCCTGCAGTCAGCAGGGACATGTGCAACCACATCAGGTTGCCCAGGGTGCCATCAAGTCTGTCCTTGAATGTCTCCAGGGATGGAGCCTCTACCACATCCCTGGGCAACCTGTTGCAGTGTCTCCCTACCCTCACCATGCAGAACTTCCTCCTGATGTCCAACCTAAATCTGCCCTGCTCCAGTTTTAAATCACTGCTCCTTGTCCTCTCACTTCATGTGACACAGGGAGATAAAGACTTCTCCTAGAGACTGGGAAGAAGAGCAGCAGAAGTATGTCCCAGAGTCCCTTTCCTGCTTCAGGCTCTTCCCTTTGGGCTTTGCCTTCCCTAGCACAGGACAAGTCTCCAGCAACAAGCACACTACCAAAAATGGCCATAAGGGCAAAGATGAAGTGTGAAAAGCTTCACAACTTGAAGAACTGCCACAGAAGACCCCCAGGCCTCAGCTATAACCTGGCTTCCATCCCTGCTTCAGCTCTACAGCCAAGAGGACAATGAAGAGATCCCCAGGCGGCGTTCTGCAAACCACCACACTGCTTCCCCTGAGCCAGCAAAGGCTTCTGCCTGCAGTGCCACTGCTGTGCATGGCCTGGCAAACTCTGCCTTCTGTCTCCTCTCCTATTACAGAGCCTACTGAACCAAGCTCCACCAACAGTATCTGGGACCTTGCAGACACCCCACCACAGGCACCGCTTAATGAGGCCATGTCCTAGGAGAGAAACTCAAATTAGAAGAAGAATGGCAATAAATTCCAGAGAGGGGACTGCAAAGTGGCTTGGAAAGAAATTTCTTCCTGGCAAACAGCAAAGCAAGGGCTTGGGGCAGGGGGGATGCAGAAGGGTTTGGGAAAGAACTGCAGCAGTGAATTAATCACAGTCACAGAATGAATCAGGCTGGAAAAGACCTCCGAGATCATTGAGTTCAACCTAGCACCCAACCCTTCTAATGAACTAACCCCTGGCACCAAGTGCCTCATGCAGCCTCCTCTTGAACACCTCCAGGCACAGCCACTCCACCACCTCCCTGGGCAGCCCATTCCAATGCCAATCACTCTCTCTGACAACAACTTCTTCCTAACATCCAGCCTGAACCTGCCCTGCCACAGCTTGAGGCTGTGTCCCCTTCTTCTGTCCCTGGGTGCCTGGCAGCAGAGCCCAACCCCACCTGGCTACAGCCTCCCTGCAGGCAGCTGCAGACAGCAATGAGCTCTGCCCTGAGCCTCCTCTGCTGCAGGCTGCACCCCCCCAGCTCCCTCAGCCTCTCCTCACAGGGCTGTGCTCCAGGCCCCTCCCCAGCCTTGCTGCCCGTCTCTCAACACCTTCCAGCACCTCAACATCTCTCTGGAATTGAGGAGCCCAGAACTGGACACAGCACTCCAGGGGTGGCCTGAGCAGTGCTGAGCACAGGGCCAGAAGAACCTCCCTTGTCCTGCTGCCCACACTGCTCCTGAGCCAGCCCAGGATGCCATTGGCTCTGCTGCCCACCTGGGCACTCTGCTGCCTCATCTTCAGCTGCCAAGCAGCACCCCCAGGGCCCTCTCTGCCTGGCTGCTCTCAGCCACTCTGTCCCCAGCCTGCAGGTCTGCATGAGGTTGTTGTGGCCAAAGTGCAGAACCTTGGCCTTGGTAGAACTCCTGGCACTGGATTGTGCCCATCTGTGCAGCCTGCCCAAAGCCCTCTGCAGTGCCCTCCTGCCCTCCAACAGTTCCACACTTGCTCCCAGCTTGGTGTCCTCTGCAAACTCACAGACGTTTGTGATCCTCCTACTCTCAATGCCCACAAACTGTATTAGACCTAAGCCATTCCTTCTCAAGAAGAGCTTTTGGGCATCTGGATATTGGCTAGTCACTCTTTGCACCAGGCTGTTATTAGCAAGGTAATAATTGCCCCATTAAGTAACTGCCAGCCACAGATGTCTTCTGTGTGTAATTTATGGTCTCCTTCTCGTTGCTCTGGGAGTACCAAGTGCCAGGGTGCTCCACACACGCTGGCCATGCAAACTCCAAGTTCCAAATTGCAGTTTCCATGATAAGAAAACCACTACACTGACAGCAATTTACCAACAGGTTTTCTGTAAGGGATACAGAGGAGACAATGGCCTCCAAATCTGACTTCTCCTCCAAACCTGGGTATAGTAGGATTGCTCTAATTAGATCATGGAATCACAGAATGGTTTGGGATAGAAGGGACCTTCAGGATCATCCAGTTCCAACCTCCTGCCATGGGCAGGGACACCTCCCACCAGCCTTCTCTCCACTCTCAGTTTCCCCTCTCCCAGCTCAAAGCCACTGTCTCTCATCCTGGCACTCCCAGCCCTTGTCAGAAGTCCCTCCCCAGCTCTCCTGGAGCCCCTTCAGGTACTGGCAGGCTGCTCTGAGCTCTCCCTGGAGCCTTCTCTTCTTTAGGCTGAACCACCCCAACTCTCCCAGCCTGTCCCCAAAGGAGAGGTTCTCCATCCTCTGATCATCTCGGTGGCCTCCTCTGGACTCTCTGCAGCAGTTCTATGTCACTCTTATGCTGGAAGCACCAGAACTGGGTCACTCTGGCTGGTTTCATGGGCCCTTGCCTCAGTTTCCCAGCACAGAGATGGCAAAAACACATCAGAAAGAAACACCTGTAGCAGAATGGCAGCTGGGGAGTGGCTGGACAAAATGCACTGCATTATCCAACACTGTGAAGGCAGTGCCCACTGTGCTCACTGCTCTTAAGTGAGATAAGAGCAGGTAACACAGGCCTGCAGGGTGGTGACTTCTGGGCACAGAGTCATGCCTGCTTGCAGCCAATGCTTGCAGTATTCAGGGCCTTGCTTGCAAGAAAAAACAGCTCCCCTGTCTTGCAAGTTAGTCAAGCTGCAGTCTCTCTCTCCATGAGCAAACTGCCCTGCCCAGCTCCCTCTCCATTCCCACCTCGCTCCGAGCTGAGCTGCTTACAGCAGAGCCTCTGCAAGAAGTGCTTCAGCATCATTTTTGCACAGCATCCCACTTTGACACACAGCACAGACAAAGCATTCAAAATGCAGCCTAGGGAGATAAGAATTAATCTCCTGAGTTTGCAGAGTCAGAAGATGGGAATGCTCCCAGAGAGGCCCCACCATCTCCTCTGCTCTTACTGTGCCATTCACTACTTGAGCTTATTTCTGCCTGTAGCACTGGATGCAGCATCGTCCATCCTTGCAGCTGCAACTTGCTGCATCTTCACTTTGCTCTGCCTTCATTTATTTTTTCTTTCTTCAGTATCTCTCCTCTCATTTCCTCTTTTTCCCCCTGCTTTCCCTTCACCCCTGCTTGCATCCCTGTCCTTTTGCCCACTACCTGCCGTTTAACTACAACAACACAGACACACCTGAGGTGAAAGAAGCCAACTGTCCAGTACACAGCAATTCACAGCAAGCAGCACACAGCTGCTCAGTCTCAGACACTCCAGCAGGTTTATTTAGCTGACCTCCAACAACCCTACCCCAGACTCACATCCCCACAACAGCATAGTTCCTGGCACTCCCAGCCCGTCAGAAGTCCCTCCCCAGCTCTCCTGGAGCCCCTTCAGCTACTGGAAGGCTGCTCTAAAGTCTCCCTGGAGCCTTCTCTTCTCCAGGCTGCACAGCTCCAACACACAGCCTGTCCCCATAAGGGAGGTTCTCCAGCCCTCTGAGCATCTTCGTGGCCTCCTCTGGACCCTCTCCAGCAGCTCCATGTCAGCACAGAGGAAGATGGTTTAATATCCTAGCAGCTTCAAGAGCTATTAATTTATCTGTAGTGTCTCACAGGCTGAATCCTAACAAATCATTAGAAGCTTTTCAGCAATGACAAACACGGAGTAAGTGCAACTTTGTTTTAATTACAACCTGTTGTGGTGTGCATCTCCTCTGTGTTTCACTGTGAGAGGGCTTTGGGCCTTTGAAATGCACAAAGGAGAGAGGAAACTGCAATGCTTCCAGCTGTGCCTCTCCACAGGCAGCTGCAGAAGTGCTGGCACTTGTGTCTGGCATTTAATGCACTGCAAACTAAGTGCTGAGATTCATCAGACACAAACTGCTTCACAGGACCAGGGAATTGTTTGGGTTGGGAAAGCCCTCTAGGATAACTGAGTCCAGCCTTCAACCCAGCCCCACCGTGGCCACTAAACCACATCCCCAGGTGCCATGGCCACAGGTTTCTTGAACACCTCCAGGCATGGGGACTCCACCACCTCCCTGGGCAGCCTGTGCCAGTCCCTGACCACTTCTGCAGCATATTCCTCCTCTCCAACCTAACCCTCCCCTGGCACAATTTCAGGCCATGTCCTCTGCTCCTCTCACCTGACACTAGCTTGCTCCTCGACAACAGGCAGCTAATGAGACAGCAGCAGAGATACTTATTCAGGCATGTTCAGATGGAGTATGGGGGGAAGGAGAAAGATTAAACTAAGAAATCAAATCAAGCTGTGTTAGTTACCAGCAGCATATCAAATCCAACAGAGGTGAAGCCTTTTAGCTCACTCCTAACTAAGCTGCTTTGACGATTGCCTAAGGTGCCAGCAGCTGCAATCGCTTCTGGAATGCCCCTGCGTTGGCAGAGAGCAGTGTGACTGCCACTGGAGAGCTCTACAGGAGGGGTCTGATTTCATACCCACCCCCTCAGCTACTGCTGCAGACTGCCAGCCTAGGTCAAAGCACAAACCTCTGCTACCTGCAGTTACAGACCTAGGAGCCCCCTGCAGAACTCCCAGGTCAGCACCCAGCTGGGTCCGTGGTTTGCAGTGTCCCCTCTCACGGCCAAAGCAAGCTGCAGATCCATGCCATTCCAACAGGCCTTCCAGCCCTAGCACCTCCACAGAGGGGATTCTGCCCCCTCCTTTGGTCAGACCTCACCTGAAGTCCTATGGCCAGCTCTGAGGCCCCCAGCACAAGAGACACAGACGTGCTGGAGCAGGGCCAGAGGCAGCCACAAGGGTGATGCGAGGGCTGGAGCACATCTGCCATGGAGACAGGCTGAGGCTGCTGGGGCTCTGCAGCCTGCAGAAGGCTCCAGGGAGACCTCAGGGCAGTATTTCAGTATCTGAAGTACCCAGGGAGGTGGTGGAGTCACCAGTGCTGGATGGGATTAAAGGTTGTTTAGATGTGGTGCTTGGGATATGCTTTAGGGGTGAATGCTGTAAATAGGGTTAATGGTTGGACCTGATGATCCCAAGGGTCTTTTCCAACCTGATTGTTTCAGTGATTCTGAGAAGGGGACCTACAGGCAGGCTGGGGAGGGACTGTTCAGAAGGGCCTGTGGGGATAGGATGAGGGATCACAGGATTAGAGGATGTTAGGGGTTGGAAGGGACCCAAGGAGATAGAGTCCAACCCCCCTGCCAGACCAGAACCACACAATCTAACACAGCACAGAGGAACAGACAGGCCTGGAAAGGCTCCAGAGAAGGAGACTCCATGGCCCCTCTGGGCAGCCTGTGCCAGTCCTCTGGGACCCTTACAGCAAGGAAGTTCTCCCTTGTGTTGAGCTGGAATCTCCTGTGCTGCAGCTTACACCTATGGGCAACAGACTGAAACTGGAGCAGGGGAAGTTTAGGTTGGGCATTAGAAGGAAGTTCTTCACAATGAGGGTGGTGAGACACTGGAGCAGGTTTCCCAGGGATGTGGCTGATGTCCCATCCCTGGAGACATTCGAGATCAGACTGGCTGTGTCCCTGGTCAGCCTGCTCTAGCTGGAGGTGTTCCTACTGCCTGCAGGGGGTTTGGACAAGATGAGCTTTGAGGCTGCCTTCCAACCCCATGCATTCTGTGAGGCTGTGGATGCTCAGTCCAACAGTCTTTGTGGAACAGCACAAACTAAAGTCACAGAGAAGATTTCTCTCCTCTTCCTCTCCAGTTCTTTGTCTTTTAACTGTCTGTGGCAGACAGACTAAGAGATGTGAAGTGCAGGCTGTGATTCTTTACATCTCTTTGGTTCTTGTATGCATCTAAAGCACGTTCCATCCAAGTGACAAAATCCTGCTCCCTGACTCAGTAGAGGTCTCATCCTTTTAGCTCAGTGGGGTAGAATCAACAAACAATACAGAAGAAAATGTTCTTTGTTTGGGCTTATTTTAATTGGGAGAAAATGGTCACACTGCCAGCAAAAGGAACAACTGCCTACAATTCCTGTGGGATATAAATAACGAGATGCTGATATAAATAGAGACAAGAGAGCAAAGTGACAACTGCCTCACAGTCCTCACAAGACTTTCTAGAGGCTTCACAGGCTAAAAGCCTTCGTTTTCCACAAGTCTGTGTCCTGGATCTCTCTGCTGCATCATTCCCTCTCTGACAAGCCTCCACAGAAGCCCAGTTTTGGTGAGGCAGCCCCTGCAGCACTCTCACGCTGCCTGGGGACTGCAGCCTGGAGAAAAGACCTCAGCAGAGGAGGTGACTGAGGACAAGCATCCTCCTTCCTCAGGCCACTGAACTGTGTTCAGAAAACACTAAGTGCTCTCTGCAATATTTCTGTCACCAAAAGCCCAGAATCAGAAAAGGGAGTGACACAAACACCTTCTGCTACTGCTTCAAGCAGCTGTTACAGCACCTCCACCTCATCTGGCCAGCAAGGAAAGCCTGCACTATTAGGAAAGGGCATCTGAGCCTCTGGAGCTTAAACCCACTGATCCTTTATTGGAATTTGGGAAGGAGAATGCAATTCTATGGAATCACAGCATGGTAGGGGTTGGAAGAGACCTTTGGAGATGGAGTCCAACCCCCCTGCCAAGGCAGGATCACCTAGAGAAGGTCACAGAACACATGCAGGTGGGTTTGGAGCTCCAGAGATGGAGAGTCCACCACCTCCCTAGACAGCCTGCTCCAGTGCTCTGTCACCCTTAAATCAGAGAAGTTCCTCCTCATGTATAGATGGAACTGTCTTGATCCAAGTTGCTGCCCTTTAGCCCTTGTCCTGCCACTGAGCACCACTGAAAAGCCTGGTCCCATCCTCCTGACACCACTCTTCAACTACTTGTAAGTATTTATGAGATCCCCTCTCAGCATTCTCTTTTCCAGCCTAAGAAGCATAGAATCAGGCAGGTTGGGAGAGAGCTCCAAGCTCAGCCAGCCCAACCTAGCACCCAGCCCCAAACAACCAACCAGACCATGGCACTAAGTGCCCCAGCCAGGCTTGGCTGCAACACCTCCAGCCACACAGACTCCACCACCTCCCTGGGCAGCCCATTCCAATGCCAATCACTCTCTCTGACAACAACTTCCTCCTAACATCCACCCTCAACCTGCCCTGGCACAGCTTGAGGCTGTGTCCCCTTCTTCTGGCCCTGGCTGCCTGGCAGCAGAGCCCAACCCTACCTGGCTACAGCCTCCCTGCAGGCAGCTGCAGACAGCAATGAGCTCTGCCCTGAGCCTCCTCTGCTGCAGGCTGCACACCCCCAGCTCCCTCAGCCTCTCCTCACAGGGCTGTGCTCCAGGCCCCTCCCCAGCCTTGCTGCCCTTCTCTGGAAGTCCCAATTCTCTCAGTCTTTCCTCATCAGAGATGTTCCAGTCCCCTCTGCATCCCCATAGTTCACCCCCACCACGAGCAGTGCAAGCTTCAGTGTCTCAGCACTAAGTTCAGTCACCAAGTGTAGTCGAGCTGCTGCTCACAGGACTGCCCTGTGTGAGAAGCAGTGACACACAGCTGGCACTGAACTGTGTTATGTGGAAATGGTTAACTGTGGAACCAAGCAACAACTTCTCCCTGCACAGTTAGAATAAAGTCATAGAAATATTCAGGTTGGAAAAGATCTTCAAGATCATCAAATCCAAGCATTCTCTAGCTCTGCTGAGGCTGGGGCTAACCCATGGCCCTCAGCACCACCTCTCTGAACCACCTCCAGGGATGGGGATTTAACCTCCATCCCTGAGCAGCCTCTGCCAGTCTTTGAGAATCCCTTCTGTGAAGAAGTTCCTTCTCAAAGTCCTACTATGGAGGTTCAGACCAGCACTCATTCACACCAACCACACAAAAATTTGGCACCCAGGAGTCAGTGAAAGCAGTGGGTAGGGTAGCAGCTGTGTAAAACATCTGTTCAGTACTTCAGAAACTGGTTTTTGCCAGCATTTCACCTCTCCATGCTCTGACAGTCCAGTTACTCAGAACCTAATTACCCAGAGACTCTGTGAGTTGTGTTACTAAGCAAAGAAGAAAACCAGAAACTCTTCCTTAGAGGATTTTGTTTGAAACCTGAAGTAATGACTAAGACTGAAGCACAAACCAAACACTGCCTGCCATTTCCCTTCTATTTCTAGAGAGCTTGGGGAGTGCACAGAGCTGTGATTTAAAACCCATAGGCCCACAGAAAGGTTTGGGTGGGAAGGGACCTTTAAGATCATCCAGTTCCATTCCCCTGCCATGGGCACAGACACTTCCCACTAGCCCAGCTTGCTCAAGGTCTCATCCAGCCTGGTCCTGAACACCTCCAGGGAGGGTGTGGAGCACAGAAGCACCCAATGTGATCAAAGATCAAAGATCACATTGGGTGCTTCTGTGCTCCACAACCTCCCTGGGCAACCTGTGCCAGTGTCTCACCACCTTCAACCTGTGCCAGTGTCTCACCATCCTCACTCTCAAGAATCTCTTCCTTCTCTCCACTCTCACTCTCCCAGCTCAAGCCATTATCCCTCAGCCTGGCACTCCCAACCCGTGCCAAAAGTCTCTCCCCAGCTCTCCTGCATCTCCTGGCAGGCTGCTCTAAGGTCTCCCTGGAGTCTTCTCTTCTCCAGGCTCCACAGCCCCAACTCTCCCAGTCTGTCCCCACAGGGAAGCTTCTGCAACCCTCTGATCATCTTCATGGCCTCCTCTGGACTCCCTCCAGCAGCTCCAGGTCCTTCTTGTGCTGGGTTGCCCAGAGCTGGAGGCAGAGCTGCAGGTGAGGTCTGAGCAAAGCAGAGGGGCAGAATCCCCTCCCTGGGCAAGCAGAGTAACAGCTATGATTCTTCTCTGGATTCATAGAATGGTTTAGGTGGGAAGGATCATCCAGCTCCATAAGCAGGGACACTTCCCACTAGCCCAGCTTGCTCAAGGCCTCATCCAGCCTGGTCCTGAACATCTCCAGGGAGGGTGTGGAGCACAGAAGCACCCAACGTGATCAAAGATCACGTTGGGTGCTTCTGTGCTCCACACCCTCCCTGAGCAACCTGTGCCAGTGTCTCACCACCCTCACTGTCAAGAATTTGGGATGTTTAGGATGTCTTCCCAGACACATCATACTGCAGCATCAGAAACCTTAATGACAAGGTTTAGGTGAACAGATTCAAGTCCTCTTAAAGGCTTTCGTGTAGGCAATGTCTGTACCACACTTCTACCTGCTCTTGAGCCACCTTCCTAGCAGTGTTCAGCCCCTGTTTGCCAGGCTCATGGTACAGAGGTCTCAAACACCTCGAGTGGCTGAACTGGCACGAGGTGCCCACACGTTCACAGATCATTCCTTACTTTTAGTCCATAATCTTGGACATCACTAAGTGATTTGCTACTTCCCCTTTATTCCAGTGTAAGAGGATCAAACACGTAGAGCATGATGGCACCAAAGCAAAGGCAGGCACCAAGCCAGGGGACCTTATGGCCACTGCATTCCCCAGCACTCTCCTGCACAAAATGGAACAGCAGCATTCTGCTGTAAAAGAATCTGGCAGCAACCTCCAGGTTTCATGGCTTTTGTCTGGTAACTTTGTCTGCTTTCAGCAATCTTAGTGGGAGTTTTCATGGATTTTCACCATTTTCAGACTGTTGGCTCCTAAAATATACTTGAGCAAAGCACAAGAAGTCACAGTCTCCTCCTGCTGTTCCCTACATGTACTTCTTAACAACCTTCCCTTTTCATTTTCCCCTCTCATCCAGACAGAACCACAGAAATGCCTGGCTGGAAAAGTCCTTAAGATGATCAAGTCCCATCATAACCTAACATCTCTCTGTACACAGGTCCTAGACCATAGGCCCTAAGCTCCTCATCCAAATGTCTTTTAAACACCTCCAAGGATGATGATACCACCACCTCCCTAGGCAGCCTGTTCCAATGCCTGATGATCCTTTCAGTGAAGAGATATTCCCTAACATCCACCTTGAGTCTCCCCAGGTGCACCTTGAGGCCATTCCTCTCATTCTATCACTTGCTACCTGGGAGAAGAGGCCAGCCTCCACCTGGCTCCAGCCTCCTTCCAGGGAGCTCCAGGGAGCAATGAGCTCTGCCCTCAGCGTTCTCTTTCCTGCACTGCACACCCCCAGCTGCTCCTCCCCAGCCCTGTTCTCCAGACCCTTTCCCAGCTCTGCTGCCCTTCTCTGGGCATGCTCCAGCTCCTCAATGTCCTCCTTGTGGTAAGGGGCTCAAAAGTGAACCCAGGACTCAACATATGGCCTGAGCAGTGCCAAGCACAGGGGTAAGATCACTTCCCTGGACCTGCTGGCAGTTAGGAGAAGTAGGAACCAGTTAAGAACACATAACCCCCGAGAGGTGGCTGAGGCAATCTGACAGGTATGGCACAGGTATTTTGTGTCCTCTGCCCAGCATTCAAGGAAATGGAAGCAGAAAAGACTTAAAGAGAGCTTGGTGCAGGCAGGGCCCAGGAACACAGTTACACCAGAGAACAGTCTGACTGAAGGCACCAGGACCTACGGCCATGTGCCATGACCACTAGGGCCAGGGTTGGAGCTGGCTGTTTGCAGCCCATCACACCGTTCAGAGCAGGGCTTGCTTAGTCCCTGCTTCACAGGACTGAATTCAGACAGCACACCTCTTACAATCCCGTTCCAGAGCTGCCACAAAACCAACCTCTGCTCCAATTCCAGCAAGGCAAAAGCACTTCTGCACACGGAATAAAACACTTCCAGCACCCTGAACTCCTGCAGCACCACTCCTCTGCTAACTTTATTTGGATCACTGCTGCAACCCAACAAAGCAGCGACAAATCAGGCAGGTTTCAATGGCAACAAAATCAAAGTGGAACAGTGATTTGGGAAACAAAATCATACAGAAGCACCACGAAATCCTTGGGTTTTTTCCCACGAGAGAGGTTGTGCTCAGGACAAATCTGCAGTTGTAACTCATTGCTCAAATTGCTCAAATTGCCTGGTAATTATCTTCTAACAAGTATTTTGCTAGGAGTACATTCACTGGCAGCACCAGAAGCACATCAAAATGTTCCACACTTCAAAGACCCTTTGGCTTCACTACCAAGTAATTTAAGTTGCATTCAACAGAAATGCCATTTTCTACTTTACCAGGCTTTTTTCCCCTCCCCTCCTCATTTCCTACACAGCAGCACAGACACAGCTACATGGGGGGGCGGAAAGCACCGTTTCTTTCTATCTGGACACTTAATTTCCACCACCTCTGGGCTGGAAACACCAGCTAATTACAGCACAGGAACAGAGCAGTTGCTAGGGCATTGATCCAGCACCAAAGACAAAGCCTTTGCTGGCAGGACTCTGATGAACGATCCAGCCCCCCTGTCCCGAAATGCTTTATGAAGTGCGAGCCTCACCAGCCTGCTACAGGTTATTCTGCAGTTCACCTTACACAGAAGGGAACAGTGCTGCCCGCAGGCTTTTTTGCCTTTGAGCAGCGAAATCGGGGTTTTCATACCTGCCGCAGGGAGCAGCCAGCAGCGGCTCCTGACAGCCCGGAGCGTCAAGCGGCCGCCGCTACCGCACCCCCAGAGCCCGGGCAGAGCCGCACGCACCCAAGCCGAGCGCCGGCACCGCCAGGGCTCCTGCCAGCGAGACGGGAGAGCATTCGCCACACACCCAACCTGCTGCGGCACTCCGGAGTCAAAGCCGACCCCACCAGCCATTTATTCAGCAGCGAGTTGTGCTCGCCCGCAAGGGGAGAGGGCAGCTCTTCCTTGTCGTCCTCATCTGCCGCTCATCCTTCCAGAGAACCACCGCACCACCATTTTTTACCTCAAACAAAGGTGACGGCAAGCCCAACTTGTGTGGAAATGAAGGCTGAGCGGAGCCTGGCGAGGCGGCAGCGGTCAGGAGAGGTGAGCGCAGCCCGGCAGGGCAGGCTGCGGGCGGCGATGGCAGCGCCTGAAGTACGGCGGAGCCCAGAGCAGACAAAGAGGGTGTGTGGCAGCGGCTCGGAGCGCGGCAGCCGCCGGCTACCAGCCCGCTCCGCACGGCAGGCGAAACGGCGTCTCCGGCAGGGTGCTCACAACGCGCCCGGCCCGGCCCGGGTCGCCTCCCGACCTGCCCCCTGCCGCCCGTCCCCACCCGCCGCCGGGAACGGCCCCGGCCCGGCCGCTGCTCGGGATGGGTAAGGGCTGTGGACGGGCTGAAGTTTGGGGTGAAAGGGAGAGCCTCGCCACAAGCACCTCTCGCTGCGCCGCCGCTTACCTGTGGGGAGGTGCGAGGCGTTCGCCGCCCTCAGAGCGCAGCGGGCTGCGGGGCTGCGCGGCGGCCGGGCGACATGGGGCTGCTCCGGTGAGGCGGCGGCTGGCTCAAGGAGTGGCAGGGCGGTGGCTTCCGTCGCCCTTCCCCAGTACGGTCCTCGGCGAGACGCGGGCGGCGAAAGGCATGGCGAGCAGGCGGAGAGCGGGGGCCGGGGCGGTCACTGCCGGCCGGAGGAGGAGGACGCCCGCCGACCGGGGGCTGCGCGCCCCCCCGCTGCCGCCGCACGGCCAGCCGGAGGCGGCCTCCCCCTGCTCGCCCCGCGGCGACGGGCGGCTGCCATAGCAGCGGGCTTCGGGGGCCGCCGGGAGCGCAGAGGGGGACGGCCTCGAGCAGCCGCTTAAGGGCGAGGGGGTGGGCGGCGGCTCCGCGCCGCGAAACTTTCCCGGCTCCTCCGTGAGCTGCCCGGGCGCCGCTCGCCGCCGGCCCCGGGCACACCCTCAGCCTCCGGGTCCCTGCCGCCGGCCCGCCTGCTCTCGCTGGCGCCGCCGGGGCTCGGCAGCCCTGCCCACGGGCCCCGCCGCCCGCTGCAAAGTTTCACTTCGAAACCTCCCGGCTGCGGCCCGGTCTCCATAGAAACGACCTCCCCATTTCCCGCCGCTCCCCACGGGACCCGGCCGAGACGAGGCGGAGGAGAGCGGCGGAGGAGGATGGCGGGCGGCAGCGGAGCCCTGAGGAGCTCCCGAAGCCCGCCAGGGCGGGCGGTGGCCGAGACGGGAGTGCCGCGGCAGGCCGGGGAGAGGAGCAGGCGGAGCCGCGGGCCGGGGACGCAGCTCCTTCGCCAGCTCCCGCCTGCCGGTAAGGTTCTCCGCGCCAGAGCCAGCGGACGGGGGCACTCCCAGGGCAGAACCTCCCCGTGCCGGTCTGCGCTGGCCCCGCCGGAGCGGCGAGGATTTGTAGGGCAGCGGTTCCGCCCCGGAGGGCGCCGAGAGGGAAGGAGGAGTTAGCGGCAGGGCTGGCACGGGGGAGGAGGCGAGCGCGGGGGGCGCGGGTCCGCCGCGGCCGGGGCTGGGCTGTGCTGGCGGCGGAGGGACTGGCGGCCCCGGGCTGGCGAAGCTGGGCTGGCAGCCGCGGACTGGCGAAGCTGGGCTGGCGAAGCTGGGCTGGCAGCCGCGGACTGGCGAAGCTGGGCTGGCAGCCGCGGACTGGCGAAGCTGGACTGGCAGCCGCGGACTGGCGGGAGGGCTTTCCCTGGCGGGCGGCGGGGGCGCGGGTGCCGCCGCGGGGTGCCCGCCCTGCTTCCCGTGCCAGAGCCGGACGGGCACCGCGGGGCGCGGAGCGGCTCACCGCTGCCCGGGGGCTACGTGGGAGGCAGCTCTGCTCTCGTGAATCAGCCGGGTTTGCTGGGTGGGTTTCAGTGTGTCTTACTTCTTTGTGCCTGTCCCCCACCGTGTCCGGCCAGGGCTGGCGGAGCTGAACCTCTCCGGCTGCTGTCACCTCTCGGGCCAGGTAATGCAGAAGGTGGGGCTGGGAGAGGGCAGAGCAGCCTGCGCGGGAGAGTGGCTGTGTTTGGATCGAACAAAGCCAAGCCTGCGCTTATCCTGAGTCGGCAGCTGCCCTCATTTTCCAAAGCTGGTCGTGCAGTGTCGTTGCCGTCCCTGTGGCTTACCAAAACTCTACCCAGTGCATCCCAAAAGAGAAGGACGCAGAGCTGTGAGTAAGTGCATCAAACATTAGCTCAGGTAGTGCTCCCTTCGAGACAAGCGGTGACTCAGGAGCGTCCAGCCACCCTGCCGTAGGACTTCAAACCCTGGCTGTGCTGTCCCTTTGTGGTTGTGTGGTGTGCTGCCAGCTCTCGGCATGCACTTCAGAGTTGTCATCCCATCCAGAGGGACCTGGACAGGCCAACCTCGTGAAGTTCAACATGGCCAAGAGCAAGGTTCTGCACCTGGGTCAGGGCAGACCCAAGCACAAATCCAGGCTGGGTAGAGAATGGCTCAAGAGCAGTCTTAAGGAAAAGGATTTGGAGATGTTAGTTTGTGAAACATTGAAGAGGAGCTGGCAGCCTGGAGCCAGCTGTGTGCTGGCTGCATCCGATGAGGAGAGAGCAGCAGGACAGGGTTCTGCTCCTCTGCTCTGAGAGCCCAACTGGAGCACTGCATCCAATTCTGGTATCTCCAGCACAAGAACATGAGACTGCTAGAATGGGTCCAGAGGAGGCCATGAAGATGATCAGAGGGCTAGAGAACCTCCCCTATGGGGACAGGTTCCCCCTCTACTCTGCTCTTGTGAGACCTCACCTGGAGTACTGCCTCCAGTTCTGGAGCCCCTGGGACAAGAGGGATGTGGAGATGCTGGAGAGTGTCCAGAGAGGGGCCACGAGGATGGAGCACCTCTGCTATGAGCACAGACTGAAAGAGTTGGGGCTGTTCAGTTTGGAGAAGAGGAGGCTCCCAGGTGACCTTCTTGTGGCCTTCCAGTATCTGAAGTGGGCTACAAAAAAGCTGGGGAGGGACTTTTGAGGCTGCCAGGGAGTGCCAGGACTGGGGGGAACAGAGCAAAGCTGGAGGTGGGGAGATTTCAGCCTGGATGTGAGGAGGAAGTTGTTGAGCAGAAGAGTGGTGAGAGGCTGGAATGGGTTGCCCAGGGAGGTGGTTGAGGCCCCATGGCTGAAGGTGTTTGAGGCCAGGGTGGCTAAGGCTGTGTGCAGCCTGCTCTAGGGTAGGGTGTCCCTGGGCATGGCAGGGGGGTTGGAACTGGCTGCTCCTTGTGGTCCCTTCCAACTCTGACTGATTCTATGATTCTAGGCTGAGAGAGATGAGACTATTCAGCCTGCAGAAGAGAAGGCTTCAGGGAGACCCTAGAGCAGCCTGCCAGTACCTGAAGGGGCTCCAGGAGAGCTGGGGAGAGACTTTCAACAAGGGCTGGGAGTGACCAGATGAGAGACAATGGCTTTGAGCTAGGAGAGGGGAGAGTGAGAGAGGAGAGGAGGAAGAAATCCTTTAGCATGTGAGACACTGGCACAGGTTGCCCAGGGAAGTTGTGGATGCTCCTGCCAGGAGGTATTGAAGGCCAGGCTGGATGAAGCCCTGAGCAAGCTGTGCTGGTGGGAGGTGTCCCTGCCCACGGCAGGGGAGTTGGAACAGGATGATTTTTAAGGTCCCTTCCAGCCCCAGCCATTGTAGGGTCCTATGACTATACTGCCTGAGTTCCCACACTGAATCCATGTTGTCTGCAGCAGGAGACACACGTGCCACGTGCCAGCCATCTGAACTGGCAAAGGGAAGTCAGTTCCTCGGGAGGTGGAGCACTGCCTTCCCAGCTGCTTGCCATACTTTGATCCAAGGAGCCAAGAATCACGCTGGGGCGTCAGGTTGCTGTTTGCTCAGCTGCTGCTGGATCTGTCGTTTGGTTGGTGCATGACAAAACATAGTCGGTGTCAGCTGCTGAGAGGAGAGGTCTGCAGCTAGCTGTGCACATCAGAGGCCTCACACTGTAGGAGCCAGCTGTGCCCCACAGAGGGAATGAATGAGAGGATTAGATATGCCCACCAAATCTTTTAGATCCAGTAGCTCTGCGAGTGAAAAATCAGAAAATGGGAAATGGAAATGGATTATGGAAGTGGTTTATGGAAAATGTTGCTGTGGAAGAGATCAGCAAACTTCACTCTCCTGTGCTGCCAGTAGATGATAAAAGGTGGACCAAGGATGTGATGTGAGCCAGTGCCAGCTTCAGCACTGCTCTTGCACTCTCTCTGGAAAGCCTGGGGCTTGAAAATCGACAAGGAAAATCATCTGTACAGCTCTTGCTACAGCCCTCCAGGTTCCTGCTGCACTGGAGCAGGGGCAGCGTCGCCGGAGCAGGGGCAGCATGGCCGAGCAGGGGCAGCATGGCTGAGCAGGGGCAGCATTGCAGGGCAGCATGGCCGGAGCAGGGGCAGCATGGCCGAGCAGGGGCAGCATTGCAGGGCAGCATGGCCGGAGCAGGGGCAGCATGGCCAAGCAGGGGCAGCATGGCCGAGCAGGGGCAGCATTGCAGGGCAGCATGGCCGGAGCAGGGGCAGCATGGCCGAGCAGGGGCAGCATGGCCAAGCAGGGGCAGCATGGCCGAGCAGGGGCAGCATTGCAGGGCAGCATGGCCGGAGCAGGGGCAGCGTCGCCAGAGCAGGGGCAGCATGGCCGAGCAGGGGCAGCATGGCCGGAGCAGGGGCAGCATGGCCGAGCAGGGGCAGCATCGCAGGGCAGCATGGCCGAGCAGGGGCAGCATGGCCGAGCAGGGGCAGCATGGCCGGAGCAGGGGCAGCGTCGCCAGAGCAGGGGCAGCATGGCCGAGCAGGGGCAGCATGGCCGGAGCAGGGGCAGCATGGCCAGAGCAGGGGCAGGGGCAGTGTCTCCAGAGCAGAGGCAGCATCACTGGAGCAGGGGCAGCATCACCATACCTCTACACACATCCTCGTGCTGTGGGATGTTTCTCAGCTGCTTTGTGTCCTTTGGGAAGTGCTGGCATTTCAAATGCAGAATCAGATTCGCTAAGGTCAGAAAAGGCCACTAGGATCATCAGGTTCAGCCTTCTGTCCAGCACCTCCGTGACCACCAGACCATGCCCTGACATGCCCTATCTACTCGTTTTTTGAACTCCTCCAGCTATGGTAACTCCACCCCCTCCCTGGGCAGCCTGTGCCAGTCCCTCATCACTTGTAGCAAAGTTCTTCCTCATCTCCAACCTCACCCTCCCCTAGCACAATTTCACGACATTTCCTCTCCTTCTATCACCTGAGATTAGGGAGCAGAGCCCAACCCCCACCTCACTGCAACCTCCTTTCAGGGAGCTGTAGAGAGAGCAATGAGCTCTGCCCTCAGCCTCCTCTTCTCCACACTGCACACCCCAAGTTCCCTCAGCTGCTGCTCCCCAGTCCTGTTCTCCAGACTCTTCTCCAGCTTGGCTGCCCTTCTCTGGACCTGCTCCAGCCCCTCAATGTTGTTCTTGAAGGGATGGTTCCAAAACTGAATTCAAGCTGTGGCCTTCTCAGTGCCCAGCACATGGGGACAATCACACCTCTGCTCCTGCTGGCAACACCGTTGCTGATCCAGGCCAGGATGCTGGTGGCCTTGGCCACCTGGGCACACAGTGGCTCACGTTTCAGCCATCACCCAGGCTGTCAACCATCATCCCAGGTCCTTCTCTGCTGGCCCAAGCCTGGAGCATTGGAGGGATTGCTGTGACCCAGGCAAAGGACTCAGCACTTGGCCATGTTGAGCCTCGTCCCGCTGGCCTCAGCCCACCCATCCATCTCCTATTCAGATCTCTTTGCAGAGCCTTCCTACCCTCTAGCATGTCAAAAATCCCACCCACTTTAGTGTCAGACTTACTGAGGGTGCCTCAACCCCCTAAGTCACTGGTAAAGGCATTAAAGAGCAGTGAGCTCTGGGGAACCCCACTCGTGACCAGCCCACAGCTGGACGTGACTCTGCTCCCCACTGCTCTGTGGGCCTGACCACACAGCCAGTTCTTCCCCCAGCCAAGCACCCACCCCACCAAGGCATGAGCAGGCAGCTTTCTGCTGGAGAGCTGAAGGATCCCCACCAGAGGTGAAGAGCTGTAATCAAGCCTGGGCTTGATTAATTAATTAATGGGAATTAACCACACTGTTGTTTTCCTTTGCTTTAATGTGAATCACTTCCCTTGCAGAGCTCACTTTTCAGATTGCATCCAAATAAAACAACAGCCTAAAGCCATCTCTTTAATTGAGCTTGAGACATGAAATGAATCTCCACTCCATCATTCGTTCGTCCTGATTCCTTTATGCCTCCCCCCCAGTGTAATCAGTGACAATAAGGAGTGAATAATGGCATGGAGAGCTCCTCGGTGAGAATAAATTGCATGTTACTTAGTGACTAATAACAGTGTAACTGCAAACCATGGCCAGGTCCCTGGCTTGGTGGCTGCTTTCTGCCCCCACAATATCTGGGGTCTTTAGTCTGTGCATGAGGAGGTGCTTGAGCAATCAAAGCCCCAAATAGACTACACATGAAAGCACAAGCCTGCTGCAAGTCATCGGGAGGCAGGAGCTAGTCACCAGGATTCAGCCTAAAGGGTCTGAATCATCCCAATGTTTTCCAGCAGGAAATGGAGTTAACAATGTAGGTGTTTCTGTAATTTACCTCTGGAGCACTCAGAATGCCTCTGTAGGCTCCACTCTGGTTTGCCTTCAGCTGAGGCTGTTAAATGATTATGAGAGGAGTGATGCCACAGGGGTGGTTGTTTTCATGGGTGGCTCTATGCCTGCCTGCCACTGTCTGGCTCTTCAAACAAATGCCAGCTTCCCTCACCATCAGAGGGCTGGAAGAGCTGTCCACAGAATCACAGGGTGCTAAAGGTTGGGAGGGACCTGCAGAGCTCATCCAGTGCAACCCTCTGCCAGAGCAGCATCCCCCAGGGCAGGGCACACAGCAACACATCCAGGTGGGGCTTGAAAGTCTCCACAGAAGCAGACTCCACAGCCTCTCTGGGCAGCCTGCTCCAGGCTCCAGCACCCTCACACCCAACAAGTTTCTCCTCATCTTCAGGTGCAACTCCCTGGGTCCCAGTTTGTGTCCATTGCTGCTTGCTTGTCTCATCCCAGGACAGCACTGCACAGAGCCTGGCCCCTGCTTCTTGCCCCCCAGCCCTCAGCTCTTTGTAACCATTGCTCAGATCCCCTCTCAGCCTTCTCCTCTCCAGGCTACCCAGCCCCAGGGCTCTCAGCCTCTCCTCCTCACACAGCTGTGCCAGGCCCTGCAGCAGCCTCATAGCTCTCTGTTGGACTCTCCAGCAGATTCCTGTCTCTTGAACTGGGGAGCCCCAAAACTGGGCACTGGATACTGATTCCAGGTGTAGTCTCACCAGGGCAGAGTAAAGGAGGATCAGAATCTCCCTGGACCTGCTGGACACACTTTTCTTAGTGCACCCCAGCATGGCATTGGCCTTCTTGGCCACAAGGGCACATTCCTGTCCCATGGGTCACACATGCAGGCTGGCACAGCCCCTCAGCATCACCAAGTCCAACCTGTAACCCTACTCTACAAGATTCACCTTAAACCATAGCCCCAAGCACCACATCCAAACCATCCTGAACACAGCCAGGGTGGGTGACTCCACCACCTCCCTGCACAGCTCATTCCAGTCCCTGACCAATCTCTGAAAAACTTTCTCCTAATGACTAATCTAAACTCACTGTGCACCAGGAATTTTCATCAGGAGGCTAATCCCAGCAACAATCCTCTTGTTTTCATGTGCTGGTTTCATAACAGCCTTCCCATGCAGGCAGAGTGGTGAGCAGCACTCATGCTCTCTCCATATAAAACTCCACTGGGGGCTTACAGGAAATTAGGAGCAAGTGAAGCAGAACTCTGTTTGGGATGAACATTGCTGCTGTTCTGAATGAAAATTTCAATACAGAGGAAAGAAAAAGTCTCCCCAGTATGAAACAGTCTCACTGTTAATGATCTTGTGCAGGTATTCTGGGTGGGGAATGGCTGAGAGCAGCCCTGAGGAACAGGCCCTGGGGGTCTGGGGTGAGGCAAAGCTCAACAGCAGCCTGCAGTGGGAGTGCAGCCCAGACACAACCCTGTGCTGGGCTGCAGCAAGAGCAGTGTGGGCACAGGGCAAGGGAGGGGATTCTGCCCCTTGGCTCTGCTCTCCTCAGACCCCACCTGCAGTCCTGGGGGCAGTTCTGGAGCCCCCAGCACAAGCAGCACATGGAAGTGTTGGAGCCAGTGCAGAGCAGGCCACCAAGATGCTGAGAGGGCTGCAGCAGCTCTGCTCTGAGCACAGGCTGAGAGAGTTGGGGCTGTGCAGCCTGGAGAAGAGAAGGCTTGGAGGAGAGCTTGGAGTGGCCTTGCAGGATCTGCAGGGGGCTAGAGGAGGGCTGGGGAGGGACTATTGACAAAGTCTGGGAATGGCAGGAGGAGGAGGAATGGGTTTGAAGTGGCAGAGGGGAGACTGAAATTGGGTGTTAGGAAGAAGTTGTTTGCAGTGAGGGTGGTGAGACACTGGCACAGGTTTCCCAGGGAGGTTGTGGAGCCCATTCTGTGCTTCTGTGCTCCACAACCTCCCTGGAGGTGTTCAGGACCAAGTTGGATGAGGCCTTGAGCAACCTGTTCTAGTGGGAAGTGTCCCTGCCTGTTGCATGGAGGTTGGAACTGGCTGAGCTTTGAGCTCTCTTTCAACTTGCAGCGGGCTCCAGGAAGGCTGGGGAGGGACTATTGACAAGGTCTGGTAATGCCAGAACGAGGAGGAATGGGTTTGAACTGGCAGAGGGGAGACTGAAAGTGGTTGTTAGGGAAGGGTTCTTTGCAGTGAGGGTGGTGAGGCAGTGGCACAGGTTGAGGGTGGTGAGGCAGTGGCACAGGCTGGGGGTGGTGAGGCACTGGCACTGGCTGGGGGTGGTGAGGCAGTGGCACAGGTTAGGGGTGGTGAGGCAGTGGCACTGGCTGGGGGTGGTGAGGCAGTGGCACAGGCTGGGGGTGGTGAGGCAGTGGCACAGGCTGGGCGTGGTGAGGCAGTGGCACAGGCTGGGCGTGGTGAGGCAGTGGCACTGGCTGGGGGTGGTGAGGCAGTGGCACAGGCTGGGGGTGGTGAGGCAGTGGCACACCCTCGCCTACAGGAGCACTCTCCCTGCCTTTAGCACTGTGCTTCCAGCGCTTTTGCTCCGCACTCAGTGCTGCTTCCCTTTCTTTTGTAATAAACCTTTTCTCCTTGAAGTTCAGAGTGAGTTCTTTTCTCACGTACCTGTGAATAGAATCTGCCTTCATGGCCCCCTCGATGTGCAGCATTGCTGGTTTCAGTCCCCCAGAGGAGCAAGGAGCATTCCTGTCTCTGGCACTGGGTAGCTGGTGGCCCCAAGCCAGCACTGGAGCCAGTCAGACCTTCTCTCGCCCACCTGGGCAGCAAACCAAGCCAGCTCCGAGGAAGAAAGTCAACCTGATCATGTAGAGCATCTGAGTAATTACATGCTACAGCTGCACAGATTGCTTGGGGTTGGAAGGGACCCTCAAAGGACTTCTTGTCCAACCCCCTGCAGGCAGCAGGGATGCCTCCAACTAGAGCAGCCTGCCCGGGGACACATCAAGTCTGATCTTCAATGTCCCCAAGGATGGAACCTCCACCACCTCTCTGGGAAGCCTGTTCCAGTATTTCTCCTCCCTCACTGTGCAGAAATTCCTCCTGATGTCCAACCTAACTCTGCCCTGCTCCACTTCAAACCACTGTCCCTTGTCCTATCGCTATAAACCCTTCTGAACAGTCTCTTCTCAGCCTTCATGTAGGTCCCCTGCAGATACTGAAATGCTCCTCTAAGGTCTGCCTGAAGCCTTCTCTTCTCCAGGCTGAACAAATGAAACTCTCTCTCAGCTTGTGCACATAGGAGAGGTGCTCCAACCCTCTGGTAATCTTTATGGCCTCCTCTGGACCCTCTCCAGTAGGTCCATGTCCCTCTTGTCTTGTCCCCCATGTCTGATGCATTCTGAGCTGCATCAAAAGCAGCGTGGCCAGGAGATGGAGAGGTACTTTTGCCCCTCTGCTCTGGTGAGACCTCATCTAGAGCACTGTGACCCCCAACACAAGAGAGACATAGAGCTATAGAGCTGCTGGAGAGGGTCCAAAGGCGGCTACAAAGATGATCAGAGGGCTGGAGAATCCCTGCTGTGGGGACAAGCTGTGAGAATTGGGTCTGCTCAGCCTGGAGAAGGCTCCAGGCAGCCCTTAGAGCAGCCTTCCAGTACCTGAAGAGGATCTACAGGAAGGCTGGAGAGGGAATGTTTGAAACTGGAGCAGAGCAGATTTAGGTTGGGCATCAGGAGGAAGCTCTGCACAGTGAGGGTGATGAACTAGTGGAATAGGTTGCCCAGGGATGTGACTGAGGCCCTGTCCCTGCAGGCGTTCAAGATGAGAGTGGATATGTCCCTGGGCAGCCTGCTCCACTTGGAGGTGTCCCTGCTGCCTGCAGGGGGTTGGACAAGACCACCTTTGAGGGTCCCTTCCAACCCAGTGCAACCTGTGAATGGCTCCAGAGATGGAGACTCCACAGAAGAGATGAACCTGGTACTAGGGGAAGCAAAGCTTCAACGAACCTCCTGTGGAAGAGGTTTTAAAGCACTTTGCCAAAGACGTTTGGGAGTCACAGGAGAGCCTCTGGAACAAACTGCTCCGCAGAATGAGCTTAACCGAGTTAAGAGCTTGCTAATGGCTCCAGCACATCTGCAGGCAAGCGCCCTGCGGGAGGGCTGCAGCCTCTGCTGCGGGGGGTGCCAAAACAACAGCTCATGCCTTGTGCTGAGATGAAGCACGGCAGTTTCGTCAGTAGCTGTCTGGGGCTTTTGCTGTCTCTTCTGAAGATGGCTTTTTTCTCCGCAGCTGGACCCAAACACCTTCCCCAGGAGAGCAGCTGTGGTGCAGGTATTTGTGCAGCTGGTTACATGCCCACCCGCACCCACGGCCCCATGGGCTTCAGCGTGGATCACAGCAGCACAGAGCTGTTCCAGTTGGAAAAGCTCTCTAAGACCACCAAGTCCAACTGCCATCATAAGGCCACTGTGGCCATCAAACCATGTCCCACAGGGCCATGGCCACAGGTTTCTTCTACACCTCCAGGCATGGGGACTCCACCACCTCCCTGGGCAGCCTGTGCCAGTCTCTGGCCACTCTTGCAGAAGACATTTTCTCCTCTCCAGCCTAACCCTCCCCTGGCACAATTTCAGGCCACCTGAAATTTCAGTTCCACCTCAACACAAGGGAGAACTTCTTGACTGTAAGGGTCCAAGAGCACTGACACAGCCTCCTCAGAGAGGTTGTGGAGTCTCCTTCCCTGGAGACTTTCAAGGCCTGCCTGGATGTGTTCCTCTGTGACCTGAGCTACACTATGTGGTCCTGCTCTGGCAGGGGTTTGGACTCAGTGATCTCCCTGGGTCCCTTCCAACCCCTAATATCTTGTGAGCCTGTGAATCTCCTTCTATCACCTGATACTAGGGAGCAGAGCCCAACCCCCACCTTGCTGCAGCCTCCTTTCAGGGAGCTGTAGAGAGCAATGAGCTCTGCCCTCAGCCTCCTCTTGTGCAGGTGAAATAACCCCAGTTCACTCAGCTGCTCCTCACATGACTTCTCCTCCAGGCTCTTCACCAGCTTTGGCTCACCCTGCCCAGGGAGGTGGTGGAGTCCTCATCCCTGGAGGAGTGCAAGAAATGTGTGGCCATGGCAGTTGTGGACAGGGTTTGGTGGCCATGGTGGTGTTGGGTTGCTGAGCTCAGAGGGCTTTGCCAACCCCCCTGGTTCTGTGGAACCTTTACACAGGCAATGGCATTAGGGGCAGCAGGGGAGGTTTGCCCTCAGAGTAGTCATCTGCTGTACCACAGGGAACAACAAGGGTCTGTAGGAATTTTCCAGTGGGAAATATCCCACTGTAATGAAGTGCTCTGAGTGTAGATGGGAGTCAAACTGACTGTGTCAATGATGTAAATACAGGAAGTGATCTGCTGTGGAAATTATGTCAATCATTGACCACATCAATTATGTCAACAGAGGAAGTCCTTTACTGCAGGGCAGTGAGCCCCCCCTGGCATCCTAAGTGCCAGCTCTGGATAAGAAATGGCTGTGCAGGGCACAAAAGGGATTCTCAGGACACCAGCACAACAGCATGCCATAGGCAACAGAAGTTGGATGTGCCATAAGCCTCCAATAGGTGTGCCACTGCAATTTGGACCTGGTCACACCACCAAGGACATGGAAGTGTTGGAGCCAGTGCAGAGGAGGCCACCAAGATGCTGAGAGGGCTGCAGCAGCTCTGCTCTGAGCACAGGCTGAGAGAGTTGGGGCTCTGCAGCCTGGAGAGGAGAAGGCTTGGAGGAGACCTTGGAGTGGCCTTGCAGGATCTGCAGGGGGCTCAGGAGGGCTGGGGAGGGACTATTGACAAGGTCTGGGAATGGCAGGAGGAGGAGGAATGGGTTTGAAGTGGCAGAGGGGAGACTGAAACTGGGTGTCAGGAAGAAGTTGTTTGCAGTGAGGGTGGTGAGACATTGGCAGAGTTTGCCCAGGGAGGTGGTGGAGCACAGAAGCATAGAATGGGATCTTCAATCACATTTGGTGCTTCTGTGCTCATGACCTCCTTGGAGGTGTTGAGGATCAGGCTGGATGAGGCCTTGAGCATCCTGTTCTAGCAGGAGGTGTCCCTGCCCATGGCAGGGAGGCTGGAACCAGAGGGCTTCACAGAGAAGATGCAGCTGTGGGAACTGCAGCCTCCTCCATGCTGTTGGCCTGGATCCTAAAGGCTTTTCTCCAGCCTAAACTACTCTGTGATTCTGTGATTTCTGAGCCATAGGTCTCCTGCTCACCAGCAGCCTAGAAGCATGAGTCAGTCCTGACTGCACACCACTGTCATTTCACCAGGGGCTGATGCTGAGATCCTGCACAGCAAGTGCACAGCTCAAGCAGTGTGGATGGTAGCCAAGCCCTGGGATTAAACGCAAGGACTGGCATTTAGCTCACTCAGGATTGTGCTGCTGTCTGTCAGCCACCAAGCTGCTTCACTTCCCAGGGCAAAAAGAGAGTTGCCAAGGCCACAAGAAACTGCCCTGAACTACACTGGGAATGATAGAGTCACAGAGTGGCTCAGGCTGGAAGGAACCTCAGAGCTCAGCCAGTTCCAATTCCCTGCCATAGGCAGGGACATCTTCCACTAGAACAGGGCACTCAAGGCCTCATCCAACCTGGTCCTCAGCACCTCCAGGGAGGTTGTGGAGCACAGAAGCACAGAATGTGCTGAGCAGAGGAGCTGCAAGGACACTGAGGAGGGACTTCTGGCAAGGCTGGGAGTGACAGGACAGGGCTTTGAGCTGGGAGAGGGGAGATGGAGAGCGGAGATGAGGGAGAAATTGTTGACAGTGAGGGTGGTGAGACACTGGCACAGGTTGCCCAGGGAGGCTGTGGATGGCCCTGCCTGGAGATGCTCAAGACAGGCTGGATGGGGCTTTGAGCAAGCAGTGCTGGTGGGAAGTGTCCGTGCCTATGGCAGGGAGGTTGGAACTGGATGATCATGAAGCTGTCTTCCAGCCCAAACCTCCAGACTGAGTTAGAAGTCTCCCTGCAGCCTTCTCTTTTCCAGGCTGAGCAGCTCTCACTCTCTCAGCCTGCCCCCACAGGGGAGGTTCTCCAGCCCTCTGACCTGCTCCATGGCCTCCTCTGGACCCACTCCAACAGCTCCAGGTCCCTCTCACTTTGGGGTGCTACAGTCTAAATCTGCACACATCCTACTTCAGTTTAGTTCAGTTCAGTCCAGTTTAGGTGAATCCAGTTTAATTTAGTTTAGTTTGGTTTGGTTTAGTTTAGTTTAGTTGAATTTAGTTTAGTTCAGTTTAATTCAGTTTAGTTTAATTTCATTTAGTTGAATTCTGTTTAGTTTGGTTTGGTTTAGTTCAGTTTAGTTTAGTTCAGTTTGGTTTAGTTCAGTTTAGATTAATTTCATTTAGTTGAATTCTGTTTGGTTTGGTTTGGTTTAGTTTAGTTCAGTTTGGTTTAGTTTAGTTCAGTTTGGTTTAGTTTAGTTCGATTTGGTTTAATTTAGTTCAGTTTAGTTTAGTTCAGTTCACTTTGGTTGAGTTTACTTTAGCTGATTTCAGTTTGGTTTAGTTTAGTTGAACTGAGTTTAGTTTAGTTCAATTTGGTTTGGTTTAGTTTAGTTGAGTTTAGTTTAGTTTGGTTTGGTTTAATTTAGTTTAGTTGAATTGAGTTTAGTTGAATTGAGTTTGGTTTAGTTTAGTTGAATTTAGTTCAGTTCAGTTTGGTTTAGGTTAGTTCAATTTAGTTTAGTTTGTTTCAGTTTGGTTTAGTTTACCCATTCACAAGAAGGGTCGTAAGGAGGAGCCAGAAAGCTACAGACCTGTGAGCCTGACCTCAGTGCCAGGCAAGGGCATGGAACAGGTCATCTTGGGTGCCATCACAAAGCATCTACAGGATGGCCAAGGGCTCAGGCCCAGCCAGCATGGGTTTAGGAAGGGCAGGTCCTGCCTCACCAACCTGATCTCCTTTTATGATCAGGTTCCTGCCTGGTGAATATGGGGAAGGCTGTGGATGGAGTCTGCCTGGACTGCAGCAAAGCCTTTCACACTGTCCGCCACAAGAAGCTCCTGGCCAAGCTGGCAGCTCATGGTTTGGACAGATTCACTCTGTGCTGGATCAAGAACTGGCTGGATGGCAGAGCCCAGAGAGTGGTGGTGAATGGTGCCACATCCAGTTGGCAGCTGTCACTGGTGGTGTGCCCCAAGGATCAGTGCTGGGCCCAGTCCTGTTCAATATCTTTATTGATGACCTGGATGAGGGCATTGAGTCCAGCATCAGTAAGTTTGCAGATGACACCAAGCTAGGAGCAGGTGTGGAGCTGTTGGAAGGTAGGAGAGCCCTGCAGAGGGACCTGGCCAGGCTGCATGGGTGGGCAGAGGCCAATGGGATGAGATTTAACAAGGCCAAGTGCAGGGTTCTGCACTTTGACCACAACAACCCCAAGCAGCACTACAGGCTGGGGCCAGAGTGGCTGAGAGCAGCCAGGAGGAAAGGGAGCTGGGGGTGCTGATAGATAGTAAGCTGAAGATGAGCCAGCAGTGTGCCCAGGTGGCCAAGAGAGCCAATGGCATCCTGGCCTGCATCAGGAACAGTGTGGCCAGCAGGACAAGGGAGGTTCTTCTGCCCCTGTACTCAGCACTGGTCAGGCCACACCTTGAGTGCTGTGTCCAGTTCTGGGCCACTCAATTCAAGAGAGATGTTGAGGTGCTGGAACATGTCCAGAGAAGGGCAACAAAGCTGGTGAGGGGCCTGGAACACAAATCCTATGAGGAGAGGCTGAGGGAGCTGGGCCTGTTTAGCCTGGAGAAGAGGAGGCTCAGGGGTGATCTTATTACTGTCTACAACTACCTGAAGGGAGGCTGTAGCCAGGTGGGGGGTGGCCTCTTCTCCCAGGTAACCAGCAATAGAACAAGGGGACACAGTCTCAAGTTGTGCCAGGGTAGGTCTAGGCTGGATGTTAGGAAGAAGTTCTTCCCAGAGAGAGTGATTGGCATTGGAATGGGCTGCCCAGGGAGGTGGTGGAGGCACCGTCCCTGGGGGTCTTCAAGCAAAGACTGGATGAGGCACTTAGTGCCATGGTCTGGTTGGTTGGTTAGGGCTGGGTGCTAGGTTGGACTGGATGAGCTTGGAGCTCTCTTCCAACCTGCTTGATTCTATGATTTTAGTTCAGTTTAGTTTAGTTTAGTTCCGTTTGGTTTAGTTTAGTTCAGTTTGGTTTAGTTTAGTCGTTTGTTTTAGTTGACTTGAGTTTAGTTTGGTTCGGTTCAGTGTGGTTTATTCGGAGTGGCTTTGCAAGGAGCTGTTCCCCTCCGTTGTTACATGCAGGCTGCCCAGAAGTGCTCAGGAGGCTCTGACCGGTCTGCGAGGTGGATTTTCCAGCCAGTTCCTACCCATGCTGCCACCTAGTGAGGCTGTCCTGGGAACCTGGCAGTGCTCTCCAGAGAGAGGGTAGACAGCAGCTTCCTACCGCACAGGTGAAATCAGGGTTTCAGAGCAGAGGCACTTCCCAGTCCAGTTCACAGCTCTTGCTGGCACAGCGCAGAGTGCCGCAGCCTGCAGTGTGTGACCCAGACCTGCCCAGATGTGCAGCACAGGGCAGGCTGTCTGCTCCCTGGGACACAGCACAGGGCAGGCTGTCTGCTCCCTGGGACACAGCACAGGGCAGGCTGTCTGCTCCTTGGGACACAGCACAGGGCAGGCTGCTCCCTGGGACACAGCACAGGGCAGGCTGTCTGCTCCCTGGGACACAGCACAGGGCAGGCTGCTCACTGGGACACAGCACAGGGCAGGCTGCTCCCTGGGACACAGCACAGGGCAGGCTGCTCCCTCGGACACAGCACAGGGCAGGCTGCTCACTGGGACACAGCACAGGGCAGGCTGCTCCCTGGGACACAGCACAGGGCAGGCTGTCTGCTCCCTGGGACACAGCACAGGGCAGGCTGTCTGCTCACTGGGACACAGCACAGGGCAGGCTGCTCCCTGGGACACAGCACAGGGCAGGCTGTCTGCTCCCTGGGACACAGCACAGGGCAGGCTGTCTGCTCCTTGGGACACAGCACAGGGCAGGCTGCTCCCTGGGACACAGCACAGGGCAGGCTGTCTGCTCCCTGGGACACAGCACAGGGCAGGCTGCTCACTGGGACACAGCACAGGGCAGGCTGCTCCCTGGGACACAGCACAGGGCAGGCTGCTCCCTCGGACACAGCACAGGGCAGGCTGCTCACTGGGACACAGCACAGGGCAGGCTGCTCCCTGGGACACAGCACAGGGCAGGCTGTCTGCTCCCTGGGACACAGCACAGGGCAGGCTGTCTGCTCACTGGGACACAGCACAGGGCAGGCTGCTCCCTGGGACACAGCACAGGGCAGGCTGTCTGCTCCCTGGGACACAGCACAGGGCAGGCTGCTCACTGGGACACAGCACAGGGCAGGCTGTCTGCTCCCTGGGACACAGCACAGGGCAGACTGCTCCCTGGGACACAGCACAGGGCAGGCTGTCTGCTCACTGGGACACAGCACAGGGCAGGCTGCTCCCTGGGACACAGCACAGGGCAGACTGCTCCCTGGGACACAGCACAGGGCAGGCTGTCTGCTCCCTGGGACACAGCACAGGGCAGGCTGTCTGCTCACTGGGACACAGCACAGGGCAGGCTGTCTGCTCCTTGGGACACAGCACAGGGCAGGCTGGCTGCTCCCTGGGACACAGCACAGGGCAGGCTGCTCACTGGGACACAGCACAGGGCAGACTGCTCCCTGGGACACAGCACAGGGCAGGCTGTCTGCTCCCTGGGACACAGCACAGGGCAGGCTGTCTGCTCCCTGGGACACAGCACAGGGCAGGCTGTCTGCTCCCTGGGACACAGCACAGGGCAGGCTGCTCCCTGGGACACAGCACAGGGCAGGCTGCTCCCTGGGACACAGCACAGGGCAGGCTGCTCACTGGGACACAGCACAGGGCAGGCTGTCTGCTCCCTGGGACACAGCACAGGGCAGACTGCTCCCTGGGACACAGCACAGGGCAGGCTGTCTGCTCACTGGGACACAGCACAGGGCAGGCTGCTCCCTGGGACACAGCACAGGGCAGACTGCTCCCTGGGACACAGCACAGGGCAGGCTGTCTGCTCCCTGGGACACAGCACAGGGCAGGCTGTCTGCTCACTGGGACACAGCACAGGGCAGGCTGTCTGCTCCTTGGGACACAGCACAGGGCAGGCTGGCTGCTCCCTGGGACACAGCACAGGGCAGGCTGCTCACTGGGACACAGCACAGGGCAGACTGCTCCCTGGGACACAGCACAGGGCAGGCTGTCTGCTCCCTGGGACACAGCACAGGGCAGGCTGTCTGCTCCCTGGGACACAGCACAGGGCAGGCTGCTCCCTGGGACACAGCACAGGGCAGGCTGCTCCCTGGGACACAGCACAGGGCAGGCTGCTCCCTGGGACACAGCACAGGGCAGGCTGCTCACTGGGACACAGCACAGGGCAGGCTGTCTGCTCCCTGGGACACAGCACAGGGCAGACTGCTCACTGGGACACAGCACAGGGCAGGCTGCTCCCTGGGACACAGCACAGGGCAGACTGCTCACTGGGACACAGCACAGGGCAGACTGCTCCCTGGGACACAGCACAGGGCAGACTGCTCCCTGGGACACAGCACAGGGCAGGCTGTCTGCTCCCTGGGACACAGCACAGGGCAGGCTGCTCCCTGGGACACAGCACAGGGCAGGCTGCTCCCTGGGACACAGCACAGGGCAGACTGCTCACTGGGACACAGCACAGGGCAGGCTGCTCACTGGGACGCAGCACAGGGCAGGCTGCTCCCTGGGACACAGCACAGGGCAGACTGCTCACTGGGACACAGCACAGGGCAGGCTGCTCACTGGGACGCAGCACAGGGCAGACTGCTCCCTGGGACACAGCACAGGGCAGGCTGCTCACTGGGACACAGCACAGCCAGGCTGGCTTGCTCAGTGCATGCATTTCCTGGCTTTACAGCCATTTCCAGAGCAGATCATTGAGGCTTCTCATTCCTGTTGCAGGCAGAACTGTTTCAGCCTGCAGAGACTGGGACATGCTGGTACAGTACCTGGCAATGCAAGTTTTCATTTGGTAATGTTTTAAGAAAGCAGAGTTGGATCCAGTGGGCAACCACTGGCAGCAACCCACGCTGCAAGTCACTGCACTCATCACAGTTCAATGCAGACCACCACGATTCTGACAAAACCTGTGTCTTAACAGCAGCTTCTCCCTCTCATTAAGGTAGGAGTCCTTCAGCAACCGTGCAAGAGAGGACTGTGGGACAGGAGAAAACTGCATCAGTTCATAGGTTGGATTGGAAGAGCTTGGAGGTCTCTTCCAACCTGGTTGATTCAATGACTCCTTTTTTGTGTTGGTTTGTTTTTGAGGACAGGGAAAGCCTGTTTGGAGAAGTGCTTCTGGAAAAGAAGAGGATTGGCATTTATGAAGGGCAAAAGAGTTTCCTTTAATAATGGATTGGAAATAACCAGACACAGCTGCAGCAAAATGCTCCTGCTCCAAGCTCACTCACTCTTGGTAGCCTTCACTGTTAGGAGCATCCTACAAGGGTCAACAAAATTCCCACACTGTACCCCCAAAATTCATCATCCAAGGGGTCAGAACTAAAGAAAAATAAAAAAGTACAGAATTGTAAAGTGGTTTGGGTTGGAAGGGACCTTAAAGATTAGGATGGATTTAGGCTGGAGAAGAGGAGGCTCAGGGCAGAGCTCATTGCTCTCTACGGCTACCTGAAGGGAGGCTGTAGCCAGGTGGGGTTGGGCTCTGCTCCCAGGCAACCAGCAGAGTAAATAACCCCAGCTCCCTCAGCTGCTCCCCACAGAACCTGTGTCCAAAGCCTTTCCAATTGCTCTTCTCCAGACATGCTCCAGCACCTCAGTGTCCTTCTTTAAGAGCCTAAAGCTGAATACAGTACTGGAGATGTGGCCTCACTGGTGCCAAGGGGTACAAATCACATCCCTGCTCCTGCTGGCCACAGCATTGATGGTCCAGCCCAGGGTGCTCAGGCCACACCTTGAGTGCTGTGTCCAGTTCTGGGCTTCTCAATTGAAGAGAGATGTTGAGGTGCTGGAAGTGCCCAGAGAAGGGCAGCAAGGCTGGGGAGGGGCCTGGAGCACACCCTGGAGGTGTTCAATGCCCCTGGCTGGGGCACTTAGTGCCATGGTCTGGTTGATTGGCCAGGGCTGGGTGCTAGGTTGGGCTGGATGATCTCAGAGGCCTTTTCCAACCTGGTTAGTTCTGCGATTCTGTGATTCTGTGATTGCTCAGTTCCAGCCTCCTGCAGGGCTTGTCCTTAGGCAGGGACACCTCCCACTATCACAGGTGGTTCAAAGCCTCCTCCAGCCTGGCCTCGAACACCTCCAGGGAGCAGGCAAATATCATAATCATAAATTCTCTGACATGTAACTGTCTGGGTTCAGTCTTTGTGTTGTCTCTAATGGCTCAAACATCAGCCTTTTACCCACCATCTTTGGGCTCCTACACCACTAAAGCACTGCAGATACCATTCCCTTGAATCAAAAGGGCTTCTGCTGCAGCTGCAAGGCTTGACCCAGATGTTTGCCAAACTGCTTTTTAATAGGAATCTTAGAACCACTTTGGTCACCCTTTATAAGGATGTGCAGCTGAGTGCCAGAGGCTGGAGCCAGCTCTGCTGGTAATGCCAGGGACAGCACAAGGGCCATGGTGGAAGCTGAGGCAGAGGAAGTTCCATGGAAACAGGAGGAGGAATTTTGTCCCTGTGAATGTGCCAGAGCCTGGTACAGGCTGCCCAGGGGGGCTGTGGAGTCTCCCTCTCTGGAGACATTCCAGAGCTGCCTGGATGTGTTCCTGTGTGATCTGCTCTGGGTGCTGCTGCTCTGGCAGGGCTTGGCCTGGCTGAGCTCTGGAGGTCCCTTCCAGCCCCTGACATGATTCTATCATTCTAGGTTGGAAAAGACCTGTAAGATCATTGAGTCCAACCATTAACCCTATTCTACCAAGTCCACCTCTAAGCCATGTTCCCCAGCACCACATCTGCACAGCTCTTAAGCACCTCCAGGGATGGGCACTCCAGTGCCTCCCTGGGCAGTCCTTGCTGGGAAGAAATGGTTTCTAATATCCAACCTGACCCTCCCCTGGCACAGCTTGAGGCTGTTTGCTCTTGTGCTGCCACTTGCTGCATGTAAGAAGAGCCCAACCCCCACCTGGCTCCAGCCTCCTTTCATGGAGCTGCAGAGGGTGAGGAGGGCTCCTCTCAGCCTGCGCTTCCCAAAACCAGTTCCCTCAGCCATTCCTCTCAGCACTTGTGCTCAAGGCCCTTCACCAGCTTGGTTGCCTTTCTCTGGACACTCTCCAGCCCCTCAACGTCCTTCTTGCAGTGAGGGGCCCAAACCTGAACCCAGTATTTAGGGTGTGGCCTCACCAGTGCCAAGAGCAGGGTGACCACCAGAGCCCTAGAGCTGTTTGCCAGGCTACTGCTGATGCAAGCCAGGCTAAACCTGTGAAGCACTCCTGCTTTGCAGGGCTGGTTGCTAATGGCTGTGCCCTGTCTTTTAGCCTAACAAAGACATCAACTGCTGGAGTTATTTTTCACCTCCTTTCTGTTCAAAAGCAGCTGTGGAGCACTGAAGAAAGGCTCCTGGGAACAAAGGCTGCTGGTTTCTATTCAGAGCAGCTGAAAACAGGAAGAGGAGAAGGAGCAGTTCTTGGGTTTGTCAAACATTTTGGGAACCTTCCTTAGGCAGTGTAAGCTCTCCCAGACCTGCCTCTTCCCAACAGGCAACTACCTGCTTTTATTTCTGCTAAGCCAGTGGCAGAGCATGGCAGGTAATCCCAAAGGTGGGAATGTCTGGCACCCTGGGAGCCAGGGCCACGGAGTGTGCTAACCTCATGCAGCATGGCACTGACCTGCCCCTTCACACAGACTTCACAGCCACTTCTGCACTTAGGAAAGCTCTTAACTAGCAGCAACAGCAAGCAGAAAGCTCAGGCTGGCTGCTCTCTGGGTTCAGGAGGAGCTCTTTCAGAAGGCATCCCCAGCAAGGTTCTGGCAGCAGCAGCAGTGACTTCCACTGCTGTCGCCCTGGGGTACAGTTCTGCAGGTGCATGAGTCCAAAGAGCTCTGCTGTGTCCAGCCCTGCAGTCCTCTACACAAGAAGGACTTGGACCTGTCCAAGTGGCTGCAGAGAGCTCGACAAAGATGATCAGAGGGCTGCAGCAGGCTGGGAGAGCTGGGGCTGCTCGGCCTGGAGAAGAGAAGGCTCTGGGGAGAACTCAGAGCAGCATAGAATCACAGAATCATAGAACCAAGCAGGTTGGAAGAGAGCTCCAACCTCATCCAGCCCAACCTAGCACCCAGCCCCAAACAATCAACCAGACCATGGCACTAAGTGCCCCAGCCAGGCTTGGCTTCAACACCTCCAGCCACAGCCACTCCACCACCTCCCTGGGCAGCCCATTCCAATGCCAATCACTCTCTCTGACAACAACTTCCTCCTAACATCCAGCCTGAACCTGCCCTGGCACAGCTCCAGGCTGTGTCCCCTTCTTCTGTTGCTGGCTGCCTGGCAGCAGAGCCCAACCCCACCTGGCTACAGCCTCCCTGCAGGCAGCTGCAGGCAGCAATGAGCTCTGCCCTGAGCCTCCTCTGCTGCAGGCTGCACCCCCCCAGCTCCCTCAGCCTCTCCTCACAGGGCTGTGCTCCAGGCCCCTCCCCAGCCTTGCTGCCCTGCTCTGGACACCTTCCAGCACCTCAACATCTCTCTTGAATTGAGGAGCCCAGAACTGGACACAGCACTCAAGGTGTGGCCTGAGCAGAGCTGAGCACAGGGGCAGAAGAACCTCCCTTGTCCTGCTGCCCACACTGCTCCTGAGCCAGCCCAGGATGCCATTGGCTCTCTTGGCCACCTGGGCACACTGGCAGCCCATGGAGCCCAGCAGGAATAAATGGCTTGCCAAAGACACGAGGATGCCCTATATGATGCCAGGGGAGGAGGAAGGCAGCGAGCCAAGATCCACTGTCAGCAACACCTGAGATCATGCCCCTGGTTTGTAAGCAGCTGTTTGTGCTGTCAAAGGCTCCAGCAGTGTCCTCTCAGGGTGCTGAAATGCTGCAGGGGCTGATCACTGCTCAAAGGCAGCACTACCTGTGCCAGGTTCTTGGCACAAAGGATCTTGGCTCACTCTTGGCTGTGAGCTGTTGAAAGCCATTTCTGTTCTGCATTGTTCTTGTAGCTCTTGAACATCTCAAGTTGTCACTTTTGCCCCTGTTGCTCCCAGCCATGAGTGTTTTGTTTCTGTCATTTTAGCTCAGGTAGCAAAGCCAATTTGGCATTCTCAGCAATCTGCTTTGCCTCCTGGAGTCACTGAGCTGTGAGGATTGGAAAAGAGCTCTAAAATCACCCAGTCCAACCAGCAGCCCAGCCCCTCCATGGCCACTAAACCATGGCCCCAAGTGCCATGGCCAGAGGTTCCTCGAACACCTCCAGGGATGGGGACTGCTCCACAGCCCTGGGCAGCCTGTGCCAGTCCCTGACCACTCCTGCAGTACAGAAACTTCCTGAACCTCCAACCTAAAACCTCCCCTGGCACAATTTCAGGCCTATCCTGTCCTCCACAGAACAGGATCTCCAGCCCTCTGAGCATCGTTGTGGCCTCCTCTGGACCCTCTCCAGCAGCTCCAGATCCTTGTGCTCTGTTCCCAGAGCTGGAGGCAGTGCTGCAGGTGAGGGCTGAGCAGAGCAGAGGGGCAGAATCCCCTCCCTGTGCTGCTGCTCTCCCTGCTCTGCCTGCAGCCAGCACACAGCTGCCTCTGGGCTGCCAGCAACCAGTGCTGGCTCCTGGGCACTTTGGCACCAGCTGACACCCCCAAGGCCTTCTCCTCAAGGCTGCTCTCAGCCATTCTCCACCCAGCCTGGATTTGTGCTTGGGATTGCCCTGACCCAGCTGCAGGACCTAGCATTTGGCCTTGTTGAACATCATGATGTTGTCTTGGGCCCAGCTCTGCAGCCTGTCCAGGTCCTTCTGGACAGATCCTTCCCTGCAGCACTGTCAACCACAGCACACAGCTTGGTGTCATCCACAGACTTGCTGAGGGTGCCCCAGCCCCAGTGTCCATGTCCCTGGCAGAGATGTGGAGCAGCAGTGGTGCCAGCACCAAGCCCTGCCTTCATCCCTGCCTTCATCAGAGCAGGTCAGTGTGACCTGGGGGAAGGTCTTGGTGTCTTGCTTGTGCTTGACTGCTGAGCCATGTACCTAAAGTCTGCTTTCCTGCCTTGCCCAGTGTGGATCTCAAAGGCCCTACAGTGTGTGCAGCTGTCTGGGGCATGCATTTGACCCCAGAGTGATGCTTTGCCATCAGCACTCTGCTTAAGCCCCACGCAGAAGAATCTCTCCCCCCTTTCAGCGCTGCCTGGCTGGAGCCTGCCTGCAGTGCACACAGGACCTGCAGTCAGAGAGGAGCTATTTATACAGTGTGTGGGTTCAGGAGGCACAGGATGAGCACAACAAAGCTCCATCAGTGAACCCTTCCCTCCTCCCTCATGCACTGCTGAATCACAAAGCTGACTGCTTTTGGCTCTTTGGGGAAACAGCCTCCAACCTCCCTGCCATGGGCAGGGACACCTCTCAGCTAGACTCAGCTGCTCAAGGCCTCATCCAACCTGCCCTTGAACATCTCCAAGGAGGAGGCAGCCACAGCCTCCTTGGGCAGCCTGTGCCAGAGTCTCACCACCCTAACACTTCAGAACTTCTTCCTCAGCTCCAGTCTCACCCTGCTCTGCTCAGCTCCAAACCATTGCCTCTTGGCCTGTCTCAGACCCCCTCAGCACAAGTCCCTCTGCAGCCTTCCTGCAGGATCCCTTCAGGCACTGGCAGCAGCTCTAAGGTCCCCCTGGAGCCTTCTCCTCTGCAGGCTGCATCCCCCCAGCTCCCTCAGCCTGAGCTCACAGCAGAGCTGCTCCAGCCCTGGCAGCATCTCCAAGCTAACTCTCCCCTGGCACAATTTCAGGCCATTTCCTCTCACCCCTCTAAGGCAAGAGTGGGGAGAAGAGCCCAACCCCCTCCTCTCTGCAATTGAAGCAGGGATTTAAGGGCAGCTTTCATGTCTCCTGTGTGCTAAGCTACAGCCTCTGGGGCAAGCTGCAGTGAACCTCTGAAAGTGAAGGGGTCCTCTTCACAGGCAGGATTCAGAAGCTGTGCAAAGTGCAGGTGACAGCAGGCACTGGGCCCACTGATGGATGGACTGACTGAGCAGATCCTCAGGCTGGGAAACTTACCCCTTGTCACTGCATCAAATGCTTACACAGACCAGCAACAGAACGAGGGGACACAGCCTCAAGCTGTGCCAGGGCAGGTTCAGGCTGGATGTTAGGAGGAAGTTGTTGTCAGAGAGAGTGATTGGCATTGGAATGGGCTGCCCAGGGAGGTGGTGGAGTCTCTGTGCCTGGAGGTGTTTAAGAGGAGGTTGCATGAGGCATTAGTGCCAGGGTTAGTTAATTAGAAGGGCTGGGTGCTAGGTTGGACTGGATGATCTCAGAGGTCTTTTCCAGCCTGGTCAGTGCTGTGACTCTGTGAAGGGGAGATTCAGGCCATTAGGACACTGCACACTGCCAGCAGCAGCTCTGTGGTGACTCTGCTCTGCTGCTCAGCCTTAAGAAGTCTCAGCCACTTCTGTGCTGTCCTTTCTCCTGGTAGCTCTCCAGATATTCCTTTCTCGCTCTGCTCCCATCATATGCCAGATGATGAATGCCTGATACAGGTCATGTTACCATCACAAAGGATGGGCACTGAGCAGGCAGCCAAGCCTGGCTGGGGCACTTAGTGCCATGGTCTGGTTGCTTGGCCAGGGCTGGGTGCTAGGTTGGGCTGGATGAGCTTGGAGCTCTCTTCCAACCTGTGTGACTCTATGATTGTGTCATTCTCTGATTCTCTGTAGCTCTGCTTTCCCAGAGCTGGGCTAAGGCAAGGCTCTATCTGCTTTGCTCTTAGTTTTCTCTTCTATGTTTTGGAGTTTGGGGAGTTTGGGTTTTTTCTTCCCCCACCCATTCCTTGCCAGGAAGTAAGCAGTGTGACAGCAAGGTGTGATTTTAATTTACACCAGAGTTCTCAGCAAATGACTTTTCACACCCTGTTATTGCTGCTTAGCCTGGAGGAGGAGTTGCATGGCTACTGTTGTCATATCAATTTAAACCCACTGGTGTCACTCAGAAGGAAGTTCTTCAGCTTAACCCTTTTAAGTTGCTGAAGCACAGAAACACAGAATGGCTTGAGTTGGAAGGGACCTTAAAGGTCATCTGGCTTCAGTCTCTGCTGGCTCAGGAGTCTGAGATGGAACACAGCTATTTTGGGGGACCTCTGATGCTGAAGGGTGAAACTGGAAGTGGTTTTTATGGAAGGGTGGTGACCATTTTTCTTTATAGTGCAGTGGACCAGGTCCTGCTGAAGATCAGGTGGCAAATCGTTGCTGTCTGCAGCTGCCTGAAGGGAGGCTGTAGCCAGGTGGAGTTGGGCTCTGCTGCCAGGCACCCAGCAGCAGAACAAGGGGGGACAGCCTCAAGCTGTGCCAGGGCAGGTTGAGGCTGGATGTTAGGAGGAAGTTGTTGTCAGAGAGAGTGATTGGCATTGGAATGGGCTGCCCAGGGAGGTGGTGGAGTGGCTGTGGCTGGAGGTGTTGAAGCCAAGCCTGGCTGGGGCACTTAGTGCCATGGTCTGGTTGGTTGGGCAGGGCTGGGTGCTAGGTTGGACTGGATGAGGTTGGAGCTCTCTTCCAACCTGCCTGATTCTATGGTTCTATGATTCTATGAAATCCTCATGTTGGCCTGGAGTCCACTGCAGGCTGAGAAAAGGAGGCTGAGAGCTCTTTGCTCTCCACTCCCTGAAAGGAGGCTGTAGAAAGGAGGAGAATGGTCTCTTCTCCTGGGTAATAAGAGGTAGGACAAGAGGAAATGGCCTTAGGTTACACAAGGAGAGGTTCTAAAATAAATTGACCAAAAGGTTCATCAGGCCCTGGCCCAGGCTGCCCAGAGAGGTGCTGGATTCACCACGCCTGGAGGTGTGTGAAAGACATTTGGGTGAGGAGCTCAGAGACAAGGTCTCAGAGATGTGTACAGGCTGTGTCAGGTCACAGCTGGACTTGGGCTTTTCCAGCCAGGTGATTCTGTGCTCCTAGGATGTATTTTAGGAGGGGAAGGTGAGGCCAGGGATAGCAGATGTGCTCTCAGCTGCAGAACAGCCTGGAACCCTTTCCTCTGCTGTTCTCTGGGGACTGCCAGCATGGTCCTCCTGCAGCAAGGAGAGCTGAAAACTGTAAGTGAAGAAACCAGCCTCAGAAGGTTGCTGCTGTGGAGGTGTAGGCAGAGCTGGACCAGCCCTGCCTAAGTGATCTCCTTTGGGAAGAGGGATGGAGCAGGGCTCCTGCAGCTCCTCCTCCCCGGGGCCCCCACTGCATGTTGGGGTGGGCTGGAGCCTGAAGGGGTGGACAAGCAAACAACAGGGGCACTAATTCTTCCCCCCCCCTCCATTTCCCAGGAGCTTTTTTGCCCCTAATTCTTGGTACTCAGGGTTAGTATTTGCTGGAGAACCTGCTGGGTGGCGCAGAGAGGGTTAAGGAGCTTGGTCTGCTGTCAGCATCTCTGTGCCCAACCCTCGTCTGGTGGTGCCTGGGGGGGTCTGTCTCTGTAAAACGCCAGGAGCTGCTGGTGGGGAATGTCACACCTCTTCTCTTTCTCTTTCTCTTTCTCTTTCTCTTTCTCTTTCTCTTTCTCTTTCTCTTTCTCTTTCTCTTTCTCTTTCTCTTTCTCTTCTCTTGGTGGACACCTGCCTGCTAATGCTGCTGGAGCAGGTCCTGCTTTATAAGCAATGAGCCTGTCTCTTAGAGCAGGAAAGGGAGAGAAGTGAAGAAAGGGATCCAAGGGAGCAGCTGCTTTCAACAGGCAGCAGCTGGATTATTTTGCACTGCTTTTACTCAGGGCAGGTAAATATGACTTTATTTCCTAAGTGCAATTGGAGTTCAGCATCAAAATAATCTCTCTTCTGGTTTCACAATGCCATTAGCACTGATCCAGCTCAAGATGGAAAACTGGACAGTGGATCAAGTCTGCAGCTGGTTGAGACAGAGCAATTTAGGAGAACTGGTCCCCAGGTTCCGTGGTAAGCACCTGGGTGGGTTGGGGGAGGGGGTAGTATTTCTGCTTTTAACTGACACAGCCTGCCTTGATCTGGGGCTTGTGTAGATGTGCCAAATTCAGACTTTATAGATAGTGGAGGGAAGTGATCCTCTCCCTCTACTCCACACTGCTGAGACCCCACCTGGAGGACTGCATCCAGTGCTGGAGCCCCTGGGACAAGAGGGCTATGGAGGAGCTGGAAGGTGTCTAGAGAAGGGCCACGAGGATGAGCAGAGGGCTGGAACTGCTCTGCTGTGAGGAGAGACTGAGGGAGTTGGGGCTGTGCAGTCTGGAGAGGAGAAGGCTCCCAGGTGACCTTCTTGTGGCCTTGCAGTGTCTGAAGTGGGCTACAAGAAAGTTGGGGAGGGACTTTGTAGGAGCAAAGCTGGAGGTGGAGAGATTCAGGCTGGATATCAGGAGGAAGCTGTTGAGCATGAGATGGTGAGAGCCTGGCACAGGTAGCCCAGGGAGGTGGTGGAAACCTCATGCCTGGAGGTGTTTAAGGCCAGGCTGGATGAGGCTCTGACCAGCCTGATCTAGTGTGAGGTGTCCCTGCCCATGGCAGGGGGGTTGGCACTGGCTGATCCTTGTGGTCTCTTCCAACCCTGAGTGATTCTGTGACTCTCTGATTCTGTGATAGTGCTACAGGTAAGAGCTGGCAGAGATTTGCTAAAAGGAGAGTGCAGGTTTATTGTGTCTCTGAGAAGTGCTGGGGGATGGTATGAAGCCTGAATATGAATAGCTGCACCTTGGAGCAGAGCTGGCAGCTGAGCAGGCTGGACAGGGCCTGTATGCTGTACAAACCTGAGACAGTGTAGTACACTGTAGTGTGTAAATGCTTTGTAGAGGGTTTGTATGCTCTTAGTGCATGAGAAGCTGCTATGTGAGCAGGCAGTTTGCTGTGTGCTCCCTCGTATTAAGTGATGGGATGAGAGGAACTGGCCTGAAATTGTGCCAAGGGAGGGTTAGGTTGGAGATGAGGAAAATTTTGTTTGCTGCAGGAGTGGTCAGGGACTGGCAGAGGCTGCCCAGGGAGGTGCTGGAGCCCACACCCCTGGAAGTGTTCAAGAAAAGTGTGGCCACGGCATCTGGGGCCATGGTTTGATGGCCATGGTGGGGTTGGGTTGCTGGTTGGACTGGATGACCTCAGAGGGCTTTGCCACCCCAAGCAATTCTCTGATTCTCTGATTCTTAGGAAGTTTGCTTTCCCTCATTAACAAAGTCCCAGTCTGCTGTGGTCTGAGCAAGGCCTGCCTGAAAGCATTAAAGCAGCCAGCTCCCTGCTTCTGTGTCTCAGACTTGCCTTTTTGCCTTGTCTGGCCAGTGCCTGGGACTCCTGGCACTGCTTGGGCAAGGACAGTAGCTGAAACATCATTTCAGCAGTTGAAAAAGACCAGCAGCAGTAGAAATCATCTTTCTTCTCCTGTGCTCAGCCCTGGTGAGACCACATCTGGAATACTGTGTCCAGTTCTGGGCTCCCCAGTTCCAGAGGGACAGAGAATTGCTTAAGAGAGTTGAATGGAGGCCATGAGGATGGTTAAGGGAATGGAGCTTCTCTCATATGAGAAAGGGCTGAGAGCCCTGGGGCTGCTTGGTCTGGAGATTGTGGGCTGCTTGTGCTGGATTAGGAACTGGCTGGAGGGCCGGACCCAGAGAGTGGTGGTGAATGGTGCCACATCCAGCTGGCAGCTGGCACTAGTGGTGTCCCTCAGGGATCAGTGCTGGGCCCCATCCTCTTTAACATCTTCATAGATGACCTGGATGAGGGCATGGAGTCAGTCATCAGCAAGTGTGCAGATGACACTAAGCTGGGGGCAGATGTGGCTGGGTTGGAGGGCAGAAGGGCTCTGCAGCAGGACCTTGACCGCCTGGACAGATGGGCAGAGTCCAAGGGGATGGCTTCAATAGCTCCAAGTGCAGGGTGCTGCACTTTGGCCACAACAACCCCATGCAGAGATACAGGCTGGGGTCGGAGTGGCTGAGAGCAGCCAGACAGAGAGGGATCTGGGGGTGCTGATTGATACCCACCTGAACATGAGCCAGCAGTGTGCCCAGGTGGCCAAGAGAGCCCGTGGCATCCTGGCCTGCATCAGGAATGGTGTGGCCAGCAGGAGCAGGGAGGTCATTCTGCCCCTGTACTCTGCACTGCTCAGACCACACCTTGAGTGCTGTGTTCAGTTCTGGGCCCCCCAGTTTAGGAGGGACATTGAGATGCTTGAGCGTGTCCAGAGAAGGGCGACGAGGCTGGGGAGAGGCCTTGAGCACAGCCCTACGAGGAGAGGCTGAGGGAGCTGGGATTGGTTAGCCTGGAGAAGAGGAGGCTCAGGGGAGACCTTATTGCTGTCTACAACTACCTGAGGGGTGGTTGTGGCCAGGAGGAGGTTGCTCTCTTCTCTCAGGTGGCCAGCGCCAGAACGAGAGGACACAGCCTCAGGCTGTGCCAGGGGAGATTTAGGCTGGAGGTGAGGAGAAAGTTCTTCCCTGAGAGAGTCATTGGACACTGGAATGGGCTGCCCGGGGAGGTGGTGGAGTCGCCGTCCCTGGAGCTGTTCAAGGCAGGACTGGACGTGGCACTTGGTGCCATGGTCTGGCCTTGAGCTCTGTGCTAAAGGGTTGGACTTGATGATCTGTGAGGTCTCTTCCAACCCTGATGATACTGTGATACTATGATACTATGAGAAGAGAAGGCTGAGAGGGGGACCTTACCTGCAAACATCAGGAGGATGGGGCCAGGCTCTCTGCAGTGTTAGCCAGGTCTCTTGGTTCTAATTTAAATTCCCAGACTCCAATAAATGTGATAGAACCAATAACAATTTGTAGAGTGCCCTTCCCTCTTCCCCTCCTTTCCCAAAAGGAAGGGATTAGAAGTAGAGAGAGAGGGAGAGAGGGAGGTAAGCACACCCAAATCAATGAATCTCACTCCATTTGGAAGTTAAAAAGGAAAAGGTTTAACCATAACTTAAAAGAGGTATCTGAGGTAGGGAAGTTACAAAGGATATAGGGAAGGGAAAGCAAATACAAAATGTATAAATACAACCCAACTGTGATGGCTTTGTCCACCTTGTGGGTGATGGCCATGAGGTGAAACAAAGAGAACCCAGGAGCAGATGGTAATGGTGGTACACATGGAGCAGAGTGATGCAGAGAGTGAGACACAGGCAGCCCCCCTGCTTTTATGGGACAAGAAGGGGGAGTGAGCTAACCATCACCTGGTGGTGTTCAGACCCACCCCTGGGGAGGGGTCAAGACCACCTAGGGTCAGGTTCAGGGTTACTCCCCCTGGAGGGTTAACCCTATGCACCAGGGATAGCACAAGGGACAGTGGATGTAAACTCAACCACAGGAAATTCCATCTCAACATGAAGGAAAACTTCCTGGGTGTGAGGGTGACAGAGCCCTGGACCAGGCTGTCCAGAAAGATTGTGGAGTCTCCTTCTCTGCAGGTCTTCAAAACCCACCTAGATGTGTTCCTGTGTGCCCTGTCCTGGGTGATGCTGCTTTGCTGGGAGGTTGGACTGGATGAGCTCTGCAGGTCCCTTCCAACCCCTCCCATTCTGTGACTCTTGCCTGTGACCTGTCCCCCACCAGCAGGTTGTTTGGGAGTGTTGCTGTGCCCATGGGGCTGCTGTGCAGTAATTCCCAGTCCCCTTCAATCTGCAGAAGAAGAAGGGAGTGGAGCAGCTCTCCTGGCTCTCAACCATCGTATGGGGCAGCAGCTGGTGAAGCAGATTGGGCACCAGGCAGTGCTGATGGGCCTGATTAACAAATACCAGCAATCCAACAGTGGGCTAGAAGCCCTCACCTGCTGCTGTGAAACAGCTTCTCTGAGACTTCCAGGAGCCCTCAGTGGGTGAGTCTGCCATGGCCCAGAACACCCCAGTCTGGGTATCGCTGGCTTCTCACTGCCCCCTAACCTGGCATTTGCTGTCTCTTCAGATGCCACTTGGGACTGGTTCTTACACTTTGGGTACCTCTAACTGCATGGTCAATGCAAGATAAGGTCATTAGCTTGTGCTCTTCAGCAGGCTACCTTCAGCATCCCTGCACACTGCCCCTGATTAAAGCAAACTGCTCTCTGCTTGCCAGTCCTAGGACCCAGTTTGCACCGGGATGAGGCATGGTCAGGCTGTGCCTGCAGCTCCCATTTGCTGTGCTTATTTCTTCATGAAGCTTTTGAAGTACTTGCTCTGGAATGCTTGCAGCTCTTGGAGCACCACCATGATTTGGCCAGAGGAAAGTGTCTGTTGGTTAAGGTTTGTTCATTTGTGGTTGCTTTGTGTGGGAGGGAGCAGAGGTTGCAGAATCACAGAATATTAGAGATTGGAAGGCTTAGGGTTAGGGGTCACCCAGTCCAACCTCCTGCCACAAGCAGCACCACCCAGGGCAGTCCTCACAGGAATTCATCCAGCAAGGGTTTGAAAGTCTCCAGAGAAGACTCCACAACCCCCTTGGGCAGCCTGCTCCAGGGCTTTGTCACCCTCACTGTAAAGAAGTTTCTCCTCATGTGGAGGTGAAACCTTCAGTGTGCAAGTTTGTATCCCTTGCTCCTTGTCATTGCAAAAGGAGATTGGTCACCTCCACTTGTCTCTCACCCCTCAGATACTTGTACACATTGATTGGAGCCCTCTCAGCCTTCTCTTCTCCACACCAAACAGCCCCAGGGCTCTCAGTCTCCCTTCACAGGGCCTGAGTGTATTATTTTGCTGTCATCATTGGATGTTCTGGTGTGGGTTGGGTGGAGCTTTTTGGGTTTGGGTTGGGTGCTGGGGGAGAACATCCATGGCACAGCAATGTGCCCTGCTGGCCAAGAGGGCCAATGGGATCCTGGGGGGCATTAAGCAGAGTGTGTCCAGTAGATCAAGGGAGGTTCTCCTCCCCCTCTACTCTGTCCTCCTGAGACCTCATCTTGAGTACTGCCTTCAGTTTTGGGCTCCCCAGTTGAAGAGGGACAGGGATCTGCTGGAGAGGGTCCAGTGAAGGGCTATGAGGATGATGAGGGGACTGAAGCACTGCCTGGTGAGGAGAGGCTGAGGGACCTGGGGCTGCTTAGTCTGGAGGAGACTGAGAGGGGATTGAATCAATGTTTATAACTATCTGGGCTGGGGGTCAGGAGGGGGGGACAGGCTCTGCTCACTGCTCCCTGGGATAGGACAAGCAGCAATGGATGGAAGCTGCAGCACAGGAGGTTCCAGCTCAGCACAAGGGGGAACTTCTTGACTGGAAGGGTCCCAGAGCCCTGGCACAGGCTGCCCAGAGAGGCTGTGGAGTCTCCTTCCCTGGAGCCTTTCCAGGCCTGTCTGGATGTGTTCCTGTGTGACCTGAGCTGGATTGTGTGGTCCTGCTCTGGCAGGGGGGTTGGACTGGATGAGCTCTTTGGGTCCCTTCCAACCCCTGTGATCCTGTGTGATCCTGTGTGATCCTGTATTCTAACTCTTTCAGGTCTGCTTTCTTTGCATGCCTTGGCTGACCTCTCAGAGTGGTCTCTTCTAAGCCCAAGAAGCTGAGAGCTTGGCTTGCCATGGGTGCACAGTGCTTTTGTGGTGAAGGACTAGCACTGGTGCACAGGACCAGCCCAGGAGTACATCTGTCGATCACCCCACATCCAAAAGGTGCCCAGGTTGTGCACCCTGAGATGATTCCACAGTGCAAACCAAAGCATGGTAAATGGTGATGGGTGGGTTAATTCTAACCAGACTGCAGCTATGAGCAGAGCTAAACTGCTGCTGCAGAGAGCTCCTCATGCCCTTGAGAAAGCACTGATGAGACCTCTTGGGTGAATGATCCTGCACTGTTGGAGGGAATGGGTGTGTGTGATGCAAGAAGAAAATGTCACCACATAGATGACTCCCAGAACCTGAAGTGGGCTACAGGAAAGATGGAGAGGGACATTTTATAAGGGCCTGTGGGGATAGGGTGAGGAGCAAAGGTTTGAAACTAGAGCAGGGGAGATTTAGCAGGAGGAAGTTCTGCACAATTAAGTTCAGGAGGCACTGACACCCTGGAGGTGTTCAAGGCCAGGCTGGATGAGGCCTTGAGCAGCCTGGGCTGGTGGGAGGTGTCCCTGCCCACGGTAGGAGGCTGGAACTGGATGATCTTTAAGGTCCCTTCCAACCCTAACCATTCTCTGACTGATTCTCTTCCCAGGGCAGTGAGGCCTAACCAAGCTGCTCTTTCTGAAACAGTTGTGTTTTGTGAGAGTGAAGGAGTGGATGTTTGATCTGCCCCTGGTGATCCTGCTGTGGCAGAGGGGCTGCACTGCCTGATCTGCTGAGGGCACTTCCAACCCTTAATGCTCTGTGATTCTGTGACCACAGAATAAACCTGTAGCTGGTTGAAGAAATGCTTTCAGCCAGGTGGCTTTGGATGAGGCAAGAACAAAGATCTCCTGTGCAGTTTGGGGTGCAGCATGAGGAGAAGCTCCTGCAGTACAGAGAGTGTTTTGTTCTCGACCCACAAGCTGTATGCTCTGAGGTGGGAGCTGTGACTGCTCCTGCTTGCCTCTGGAGAGCTTCTCTTGCTCATGTGGTTTGAAATAACTGTGGCAATTGTTTCCTAGCAGTACCTCTGGCCAGGAACCTTAGCTGCAAGGTTTGGAAGGCAGGGTTTGGCTATCTGTGCACAGAGGGGACAGGCAAAAGTAGAGCACTCAGGAAACAGCCAGCAAATGCAAACGTTCAGCTCAGAGCTGGGAAGAGGTTCTGGGGCTCAAGGACACCTCTTGCCCCCTAGGGGACTGGAGAGGCTCCTTCCTGCTGCGAAGGCAGAAGGCACAACAGACTCTAGTGACAGAGTTCCTTACAGAGAGCTTTGACTGCTTACCCACAACAGTACCAGACAGCACCCAAACACTTGAGAGGACTTCTGTGGGTGTCTCCAAAGCCACTGCAGGCAAAGCAGAGCAGAACGTGGCAGGGCAGAGCAGGCAGAGCAAGAGCAGCAGCAGGCATGTGGCAAAAGCCTGTGGATGCTGGCCCGAGAGCAGTGGCCCTTTGGCCACAGAGACTCAGCAGGCAGCAGGGCACCCTGCAAGCCTGAGTACGTTGGGTGAAGTCAGGAGCTTGCTCACCCCTGTTTGGGAGGAACAAGCCTGGGCAGCTCTTGGGCCCTCCAAGTGGCTGTCTCCAAGCCCTTTGTGTTCTCCCTGCGCTCTGCTCCCCCCAGCAGAGGGAAGGGGACCCTGGGGTCACGCCTGGGTAAGCCAGGACATGGATCTTCCATGACCAGGGACTACTCTGACAGCAAAGTCTGCTCAGCTCCTCTTGTGCTTAAGCCCAGGGGAAACCAAATCTCCTTTTCTGTTCAACTGAATTATTTCTGAGTCAGGCTAGTTCCTAGAACTGGTTCACTCTGCAATGTCCAGGGCCAGGGTGGCGAAGGCATTGCTTGGCCACAGGACACAGGAGAAACCAACACCATAGTTCTCTCTTTCTGGGTCAGCTGTGAAGCTTCCAGGAGCTGTCTGCAGTATTTCCATGTTGTATCTCCCTGTTGAACCTCATGAGGTTCAGTAAGGTGAAGTAAAGGTCATACACCTGGCTTAGGACAATTGTCATTATCACTCCAGGTTGGGGGATGCTGAGATTGAGAGCAGCCCTGCAGAGAAGGACTTGGGGGTGCTGGTGGGGGAGAAGCTGGGCAGGAGCCAGCAGTGGGCACTGGCAGCACAGAAGGCCAAGGGCAGCTTGGGCTGCATCCAAAGCAGCATGGGCAGAGATGGAGAGAGGGGATCCTGCCCCTCTGCTCTGCTCTGGGGAGACCTCATCTGCAAGGCTGGGGCCAGCTCTGGAGTCTGCAACACAAGACAGACATGGACCTGCTGGAGAGGGTCCAGAGGAGGGCTGCTGAGGATGATCTGGGGGTTAGAGAACCTGTGCTATGGGGACAGGTTGGAAGAGTTGGGTTTGTTCAGCCTGGAGAAGAGAAGGCTCCAGGGAGCACAGGAGCAGAGGTGGCTGTCAGGCAGCTCAGTCCCCTTCAACCTCTCCCTTCCTGCCCTGCTCTTCCTGCCCTGCTCTGCCCAGGCTGCAGTGCTGCAGTTCAGAAGGACCTGTGGAGACAGGACGAGGGCAATGGTTTGAAACTGGAGCAGGTGAGATCTGGGTTGGACATCAGGAAGATGGTGAGGGTGGTGAAATACTGAAGCAGGCTGCCCAGAGAGGTTGCAGAGCTCCATCCTTGGAGACATTGCAGATCAGACTTGATGTGGCTTTGGGCAGCCCGACCTAGTTGGAGGTGTCCCTGCTGCCTGCAGGGGGTTGGACAAGAAGACCTTCAAGGGTTCCTGAATGCTCTCCCTGGGCTGGTTGGCTCACTCCTGGCTGCTGCCCCTGTGATTCAGGTGCCCTCAGCACTTCTGCCTGCTCTGCTCCTCGCTCTGCTAGGGACAGAAATGAAGTTGTTGGCTGGACATGGAGCTCTGAGTATGATAACTGAACACATCCTGTGTGGAAGCAGTGGACCTGTGAAAGGACTCCAGATGGGGCTTACATCTCCAGCAGCTATGGTTAGGACACAGGAACAGCAGCTTGTGTCTGTTGCTGGTAAGCTGGAAGCCTTCTAGTTCATGCAGCAGAAGCTGTGTTTATGTGGCCGTGAGGAGCTCATACAGGTGGTCCAAGTAAGTATCAAGAGGTTTTCCAGTTCCAAGATCAGTGGTGTCCAGGGGGCACACAGAGAACACAGACTGGATGTGGCTGGCTTTGAGTGGCTAGCTGCAGAAGATGGACTGACTCACCAAAAGGAGTCCTCCACTAGAAACTCCCCAAATGTCAGTGGCACTTCCCAGAACAGCTTTTCATGTGGGAGTGCAGCTGAGGCATGCAGAGCTTAGAAAACATCTCTGACTTTGGAAGTTCTGAAGAGATGAGGAACAGAAAAGAAGCAAAGAACAAAACTGGAAAGGTTGCTGGCTCCCATGAACTCCTGGCTGCAGAGAGCAGCCCCTGCCTCTCACACTGGTGCAAGGCAGAGCTGCTGATGTTGGCTCCTACCAACAGAACAAGCAACAGCAAAACCATAAAATCCCAGAATGGTTTGAGTTGGAAGGAACCTTAGAGATGTCCAGTTCCGATCCCTGCCATGGGCAGGGACACCTCCCGCCAGCACAGCTGGCCCAAGGCCTCATCCAGTCTGGCCTGGAACACCTCCAGGCAGGGGTATCTACAACCTCCCTGGGCAGCCTGTGCCAGTGTCTCACCACCCTCACTCTAAAGAATTTCTTCCTCATCTCCACTCTCACTCTCCCAGCTCAAAGCCATTGTCCCTTCTCCTGTCACTCCCAGCTCTTGTTGAAAGCCCCTCCCCAGCTCTCCTGGAGCCCCTTCAGGTAGTGGAAGTCTGCTCTAAGGTCTCACTGGAGCCTTCTCCAGGCTGAACAACCTTAACTGTCCCAGGCTGTCCCCATGGGGGAGGTTCTCCAGCCCTCTAATCATCTTTGTTGTCCTCCTGCAACAGATCCACGTCTCTCTGGTGTTGTGGACTCAAGAGCTGGAGATAGCATCCCAAGTGGGGACTCACCAGAGAGGAGGGAGAGAAGTGGACACAAAGGTCACATGGGAAGCAGTGTCTGGATTGCCAGAGAGGGAAGTGGGTACCTGGAGTTTTTGGTGCTAATGACAGACTGGAGTTGGAGTAAGTAATCAGGAAAGGCAGGACAAGAGCCCAGGTAGCATCTGAGGATCTTCTGGTGATTGGAATAATAACACAAAGCTGAGTCAAAGGTTGAAGAAAGATAAACCTCCAGACAAAGCAAGGGGTCAGGGTTCAGCTGAATGGAAACTGCCCTACAACACTGGGTGAGACTCTTTGCTCCCCACCCCTTGAACATTTAATGGTAGGTAAGTCCTAGAGACTTGGCAAAGGCAGGCCCTGAGGCTGGCAGCTCCCCTGCAGCCCTGAGAAGACTGCACAGAATCAGAGAATCACAGAATGGTTTGGGCTGGAAAGGAACTCGGGCATCATCCAGCTCCAAAACCCTGCCATAGGCAGGGGCACCCCCCTGCCAGCACAGCTTGCTCAAGGCCTCATCCGACCTGGCCTTGAACACCTCCAGGCAGGGGCATCCACAGCCCCCCTGGGCAACCTGTGCCAGTGTCTCACCACCCTCACTCTAAAGAATTTCTCCCTCATCTCCAGTCTCCCTTTCCCCTCCCCCAGCTCAAAGCCATTGTCCCTCACCCTGGCACTGCCAGCCCCAGCTCTCCTATACCCCCTTCAGGTGCTGGTAGCCTCTCCTCTGGCATTCTGCAGCTGGGTGCATCTCTAGGCAGCATTAGTTACAGATCTCCTTTTGATTCCTCACGTTTCAGCCCTGAACTGACTCTGGTGAGAGCCTTCAGCATCAGACAAACCTGTGACTATGTGACAGGGTAATGCCTCTCTGGTTCGGCCACTGCTGCCTTACAGCCCTAAAACACCTCTTTTCTGCAAGCTGTGCAAAACCTGACAGTGAAAGCTTTTCTCTCCCTCTCCTCTTCTCCCCCAGCTCTGCGTCCCTCCCACCCCCGCCTCCCCTCCCCCTCTCCTTTCCCCCCGTTTCTCCGCCCTCTTTCCCCCCTTTCTTTCCTTTACTCCCTCTCTTCCCCTTCTCCCTCCCTTTCCCCCACCGCCTTTTCTCCCCCCCTCTCTTTCCCCCCCTCTCATTCCATTGCTGCTGTTTGGTTTTGTTTAGTTGCAGGGCTGCAGGCAGGTCACTGTTGCACTCCCCAGCTGCTGTGGAACAGAACCACTCTCTCTGCTTACCCAAAAACGCTGGAGGACTGAGTGAGTGCAGAGTGCTGAAGCAAAGTGAGCTTCTCCTGCGTTCACTACAGTTCCCTTACCTTCTGAGCAGGGCACAAACAGATTGTTCAGCTAACACTAACTACTTCACTGCTCAGTTTTGGGCCCCTCACTCCAAGGAAGAGCAACAAAGCTGGGGAAGGGTCTGGAGAGCAGGGCTGGGGAGGAGCAGATGAGGGAGCTGGGGGTGTGCAGTGTGGAGAAGAGGAGGCTGAGGGCAGAGCTCATTGCTCTCTGCAGCTCCCTGAGAAGAGGCTGCAGTCAGGTGCGGGCTGGGCTCTGCTCCCTAATCTCTGGTGAGAGAAGGACAGAACAAGAGGAAGCAGCCTCAGGTTGAGGCAGGGGAGGTTTAGGTTCTAATTAACTAACCCCTAGCACTAAGTGCCTCATGCAGCCTCCTTTTAAACACCTCCAGGGATGGGCACTCCACCACCTCCCTGGGCAGCCCATTCCAATGCCAATCTCTCTTGCTGTGAAGAGCTTCTTCCTAACATCCAGCCTGAACCTGCTCTGGCACAGCTTGAGGCTGTGTCCCCTTCTTCTGTCCCTGGCTGCCTGGCAGCAGTGACCAACCCCACCTGGCTACAGCCTCCCTGCAGGGAGCTGCAGACAGCAATGAGCTCTGCCCTGAGCCTCCTCTGCTGCAGGCTGCACACCTCCAGCTCCCTCAGCCTCTCCTCACAGGGCTGTGCTCCAGGCCTCAGATTCAGTTCAGGCAATCTGAAAAAGAACTTGAAATTATCTGGGGTGGGGTTTAGGTGTTTTGGGGTTTTCCCCCCGAAGATCCATCCCAGTGCATCTTCACTTTTGCTCCAGATGGGTCTGTGGGTGCTGTTATGGATTATCAGCAGTGGTGAACTGGCTCAGGGTGCCTCAGTGTTTGCTGTGTAGACAGACAGTCCTAACAGCTGTGCTAAACAGGCTCTGCTATAGCACTTTGGCAGTTTGAAATGTGTAGGAGAAAAACCAGATGGTTCCTTCATGCTGCAAAAGGCAAGTGCTGCATTCTGAGCCTTAGGGTGGTGCCCACAGGCCTGAGGAAGGAGACAACTCTGAAGGCAATGATTCTAAATTCAGTGCTGTTTGGTCAAAGAGAGAGACAGGAAACTCACTATTGCATCAAGCAGAGTGTGGCCAGCAGGGCAAGGGAGGTTCTCCTGCCCCTCTACTCTGCCTTGGTGAGACCACATCTGGAGGATTGTGTTCAGTTCTGGGCTCTCCAGTTCTAGAGGGACAGGGATAGACTGGAGAGAGTCCAATGGAGGCTATGAGGATGCTGAAGGGCCTGGAACATCTCTGTGAGGAGGAGAGGCTGAGAGCCCTGGGGCTGGGTAGCCTGGAGAGGAGAAGGCTGAGAGGGGATCTGAGCAATGGTTACAAATAGCTGAGGGCTGGGGGGCAAGAAGCAGGGGCCAGGCTCTGTGCAGTGCTGTCCTGGGGTAGGGCAAGCAGCAAAGGACACAAACTGGAACCTAGATGAGGAGAAACTTGTTTGGTGTGAGGGTGCTGGAGGCCTGGAGCAGGCTGCCCAGAGAGGCTGTGGAGTCTCCTTCTGCAGAGACTTTCAAGCCCCACCTGGATGTGTCCCTGTTGCCCTGCCCTGGGTGCCCCTGCTCTGGCAGGGAGGTTGCACTGGATGATCTCTGGAGGTCCTTTCCAGCCCCTACCATCCTGTGGCTCTGTGAATATCAAGGAAGGTTGTTTAAACACAAAAATAAAGAGTGAGTGCATGCAGCAACTGCATGATTGCATTTATCTCGCACCGAACTTGTGCCTGTTTAAGCAGATGAGCTTTGGAGGTCTCCTCAGTGGAGTAAGTTCTTGCTAGCAGCTCCAGGGTCAGCACTGCCAGCACTGTGTTCTCCCAGGGAGATTCATCTTGCAGTGGAGCTTTTCTGTGGGGACAGCAAGAGGGCTGCAGAGGATGATTCAATAAATGTATTTTCCTTCTTCCTGCTTTTGTCTCTCGGGACCAGCAGGCTGCTGGCTGCTGCCAGCCTGGTGTTTGTATTGTTGCTACGACAGAGGCTGTTATGCCTTGTAAATACCTGATCCTGCCGTGAGAACCCACCCTCTGCTGGTCTGCCTGGTCCATATGTCCTGTCTGCCTTTCCTCAAGGTGTTTGCTTACCAAATGGCCTTCCTAATGCATCCCATTGCCCATTTTCCCACCATGACAGTCCAGCTGCTTTCCTCCAGCAGTGATGTCCTGGTGCAGGTTTATTTACACATTTACCCTCCCTAAAAAAGCAGGCTCTGTAGCTCCTGAGTGCTGTGTAGCACATTTACTGCTCAGTGCCTAGAAGCAGTTTGCTCAGAGCAGGCTTACAGTCACAGGCAGAACATGTCTCCTGGCCAGCCCTGACAGCCTCCAGCTTCTCTATTGGCTGTGAGTTTGGGAGACATGGGCAGTGCTCAGCTCAG
>NC_087296.1:12027500-12040000 GCF_015220805.1 Pogoniulus pusillus | reverse complement strand
AAATGCAACGGAACAGCTCTCTGTCTGCTTTTCTTCCTGGTGACTGCAGTTGGAATTTTACAGTCTATTTCGAAACAAACCAGGACCTCATCCAAAAACAGGAGAGCTATCGTTTTGTTGGGGGGGGGGCTTTGGGGGGGAAAGAAAAACTAAAGGTGCCACCAGTGAAATATTTAACCTGACAATGTTAAGTGGAAAATATCAATTCATGTGTATATATATATATATATGTATTAAATGAAATTATCAATGGCCTACAAATACTTTGAAAGAGAAGGCTAAACAATTTAATCCCATCCAAGCACGGATCCAGTGTGCTTAATGGCTGCTTGCTTGGCTAATTTCTGCTTTAAATTGTTGAGCTTGGATATTGAATTATTCCTTTATTTAAAAAGCTGCATTTCTATGTTCTATCTGCTCTGTATTTTCTGTAGGATACAACAGATTTCTTACATGTGTTTTATATAGAACACATAACGTTACCATCTGTGCCACACCAATCCTAAACGTGCATCGGGAATGCACACAGAGCTATGAAAGGAATTGCTCCCAAAATGCAGTGTTAATTTCACTGATCACCTAACTCCTCTTTCCTTGTTGAGCTTTTTACCTAGGGCATGAAAGAAATGAAGATATCAATTTTTTTTTGCCTGGTTTGCCTTCTGTCAGCTCTCCCCTGGACCGTTACATTTCATAGAGCTCTATTTTCCAGCAGGCTGTTACACGTCTCGATTATGAATGATAATTACTGAATTGTTGAAGTAGTTGAATGACTGAAGCTGAATAATTAGTTGCATGCAAATGAAGCTGCAAAGGCAAAGAGTTTGCAGGGTGCAGCCTTGCAACTCATGGCCGTGACCAGAAGCAGATGCTGGAAGACCTGCACCAATGGAGGAGCGACCAAAGGAAGGACGGAACGAATGCTGGAATGATCAGTTCTAAAGCTGGGACTCTTGAGCTCACAAAGCTGGGACTCTTTTGAGCTCACAAAGCTGGGACTCTTTTGAGCTCACAAAGGGAAAGCTTTCCCCTGCAGCAAATTCAGGAGGCAAGGGCTGACATCCCACACTGATGGGCTACCAGAAAAACAATCTACATTCTGGTAGCTCTGCGGCCAAATTGCTCTTCCACTAAGTGCCACTTGTAGTTTTACTCCTGAGAGTCGTAGTACAGATGCAGAATTTTCTATCACTTTGCTTATTTTAGAGATTTCCAAATTTAGTCCTAGGGCTGCCTGGTAGTCCTCGGGGTCACAGCAAATGCTCTGCTGGTCATTCCCCGACCCACAGCAAGCAGTGCTTTGCTTCCGTCAGCGGAAAGGGCAACGGGGAAGGTGCACGACTGTCAGTACTAAGCTTTAAGGGTTGGTGGTGGCCTGCAGAGCCAAAATATTTGGGAACTATTGCCTTAATGTGACTTTTTTTCCCCCTAAGCAAGCCGCAGTCACTGGCAGATCCATACAAGTTCTGATTCACTGGTGTGTTAGTCTGCGCTTGTCTGCGTATTCATCTCACTCATAGGGCCTGAACAAGCAACTTAATTTGTTCCTCTTAATTGCACTTATCAGAATAAATACCAATCCGTTTGCTCATGATATGTTTGCTTTCTGGGCTTTTATTGATCTTATCTGCTATGTCTGAAGATGGACTTGATCCTCTGCACACTAGAGCGGGCGTTTCGCCTCCGCGCAGCTCACTACGTGCTTACAACTGCTCACGAGAAGGGAATTTAGGATGGTCAAATTGGAAACTCCAAGAGGAATTTGGGGGAGTTGAAGGGCTTCAGAGCAGATTTTTCTCCTGGTAAAAATCACTTTAGCAATAAGAATAAAGCAATGCTTCAGGAGCAACAAATTAACAAAGCCTTTTCCATTTATAGCCTAGCACATTCTGAGTTAGTTCGGGCTCCGTTAGTCCGTTGTCTTCAAACGCAGGACTCTACAATATTAAACATGGACTGGAGGACTCAGATATTAAACAAAACTCAGTATCATGGGCTGCCTGACTGCTCAATGGCAGGCTGTTTGCACTGTGCTTAAAAATATATAGGTTAAATGGAAATATGCAAACAATTCCCTAGCGATGGGGTTAGGAATTAAGCTTAAAGGAGACCTTCTGGGTTAAAGAAACAGAAAAGCAGCAAAAGCCTTCTAAGCAGTAAGTTAATTTGACAGGTGCCTTCTTTATCAGCACATTATTGTTATATCTTTTTAAGTTCCAGTAATCACTCACAACAATTAGTAGGATTTTTTTTTTTAAGCCACAGTGATCAGTGCAAGTGATCAGTAACCATCACCTCGTTTAGAGTAACTTTCAGAAACCCACTCTAAGTTGTGCTTCACACCAACCAAGTAGTAGCTACACCAAAGTATGCTTTACAGACAGGTCAATCTGAAGCCCTTGGCCAGTGGACACCACACACCACGTTCAGGTGAGGGGTTCTGGTGGTTGACTTCACCTCCAAAATGATGAGAGAGAATTCCCCAGTCTTCCTAACTGTTACTTTCCAGACACTTGTTCTGCTGTGGATTTAACTCTCCCATTTGAACCAGAAAACGTTGTGCTTAGTACCTCCTCCACTTTGTAGCAACCTGCTCACTAACTGCAACCAACACCTCCACCTCGATTTTACCCAAAATTGCACTGCTAAGGAGGCTGCCTAAGAAGCACCAAATTGTATCAGCGCTGGCGTGAAGAGCGCGGTGCTCTGCGTCCACCACCGAGAATGGGAGGCAAGGAGGATGACTCTGGTACGCGACCTGCTTTGCCCCACCAAAGGGGAGACCCTAGGAAGGGAGCACCCGTCAAGGCGAGCCGAGAAGAACCGAGCCGAGACTAGTTGAGAACATCCCAGCCGAGCCGAGCCCAGCCGAGCTGAACCGAACTCAGCTGAGTCCAGACGAGTTAAACCGAGCTAAAACCCAGACAAGCCCAGCCCTGCCGAACCGAGCCGAGCCGAGCGGAGCCGAGCACCTGCCGCGACGCTGCCCGGCGCCGCACAGGACAGCAGAGGTCGCCGCTGGCCCGGCTCTAGCCCGGCGCGACGCGCACCAGGTGCCGAAGCACGGACGGGCGGAGAGCGATGGGCTGGCTGCTCCCGGACCCTCGCCCCACAGGGAAAGGTCTTGCCCAAACCCCTATCAAACTGTGACCCTCCAGGGGCAGAGATCGAACCCCTCCGACAGCGTCCCTCAGGGTGGGCAGCAGCAGCTTGCGGGCCTGCGTCTGCCAGGGGTTAAAGGGGTGGGTGGGAAGTGATGGAAGCTGCGGAGCCCTCCCGTGCCAAGGATAATAAATCGGATGCCCTGACATGTTTTACTTAGCCCTTAGTGCTCCCTCGCTGCCCGGCCGTGGGGACGGGAGCGCTGCAGCCCCGCTCTTTCTCGTCCTGGGCTCGGCTTTAGGGGCACTTTAGGTGAATCGAACCTTGTGTGCAGGAGGCAAACCATACAAAGGAGGCTTTCAAGAGCTAGCCATGCCAAGCAGAAGGGAGCGAGAGCTGAGCAAAAAAAAATACACCCATTGAAATAATAGTAACCCCTCTCTCGCCCCGTTCCGTCCCTGAGGAGGTAACTCAGTTCCTTCTTGCTGATTAAACGCAGGCTGCCGAGGTTTATGACATTTCCTCGGTGTCTGCAGCTGTCAGGGAAACGGGACAGGCATGAGCAGCCCCTCCGCGGTAGGTGCGCAGAAAATGCTCCCCGACCCCTCCCCAGGTACAGCGACGGGTGCGATGCAGGCCGGTGGCCAGGCAGGACGGTCCCGCTGCAGCCCGGCTGCCGTATCCCCTAGCCGTCGGCGGGCTCTGCCCGGGGAGGTCACAGCAGACCCAGGTCCTGGGTCCCACGGGAGCCCCAGGCCGGAGACGGACTACCCTGTCGCCCACATCGCCCCGGACCTGGACAACACCTTCCCGGGGATGCAGCTCGCTCCTGCCTCCCTTCTCCGCCCGCCCGATGCCGGGAACTCGACTCTGCTCTTTGCATCTCCTCCTCCTGACGGCTGCACCCAAGGATGTGCTGTGAGCACCCCTGGGTGCTGCCCCTCACCTCCTTGGCCCTGCCGGCTCCATCCTGGCCTCTCTCAGGCCCCAGACAGCACTGGCCAGGTCAGAAGGGACGCGCTCCCTTCATCCCATGGGATTTAGAAAGCCCCGAACAAACAGGAACGTTAAAAAACCCACGAGCAGCCCCGGTGGGTGACCCAGGGGCTGTTCGAAAGGTGCCACCGAAGTGACAAGAGACGAAGGGGAGCTGGAAGCCAGGGAGGACCTCAGCCCCCTCTTCGGCTCGCCGCGCACCAGGCTGAGCCCACAGCCATAGTTTTTGCTGCGGGCTCTTGGGGTGAGTGTTTCTTGACCCGGCTGGAGAAAGACGCTTAGGGCATCACGGCAAAAAGTTACCTGTGGTGTCATCGCGATTTCCCTTTGGAAGTTGGGAGGGAATAAAGCTAAGAAAGGACGTTCCCTTTTACCAGACACATGCTAAACCATAAAGGAGTAGACGCAGGTCTTGCCGGAGCCAGCTCTGCTTATCCCGGTGAGGTGACAGACAAGCAGAAAGAGCTCAAAACTCTCCTTCATCCTTCCAACTCAATGAAACCCACTGCAGATCCGCCCGGACTTGCTTCCGAGAACCGTGGCCCGGGCGGCGGGGATACAAGGACCCCCCGGACAGGTGAACATCCCGTCGAGAGGAGGCAGAAGTTATCAAAGGATAAATCTCTTCGCACTTACTTCTTCCCTGTCGCCGTACCCTGGAGGCGTGCTGGCTGCCAATGTATTCCAGAAAGTTCAAAGTGATAAAAAACCAAGAAATCAGTCGCAATTGCATAGTAACCCTTTGAGAGTTCGACTTCTCCTTTTCGTTCTTTTTTTTTTTTTTTGTCTTTCCTTTAAAAAAAAAAAAAAACCACCAAAAAAAAACCAACCACAACCAAACAAATAACCCGGGGTGGTAGTCGGCAAGGGATGAACACAGCAGCAAAATACCTGCAGTGAGATCCAAAGCTGGGCTTGGCCGGTTTGATGTCTTTTTGCCTTTTTTTTTTTCCTTTTCTTTTTTTTTTTTCTTCCTTTTTTTTTTTTCCTTGGATTTTTTTTCCCCCTCTCCCCCTCTTGCTTTTCCTATTGCACTTTCCAAGCGTCCTGCCCGCTACCTGCCGCAGACCTCAGAAGAGGGGAGTCAGCAGCGGAGAGGAGCCGAGCAGCCGCCGCCGGGGTCCATGCCGGGCCGGTGGCCGGCAGCATGATGGTGTGGGGGGTGCCGGGGGGGTGTGTGTGTGTGAGTCTGGTGGGCTAGGTGCCGACAGGATGGATGGATGGATGGAGGGATGGATGGATAGATGGATGGAGGGATGGAGGGATGGTGGTGGCAGAGGAGTGTTGCGAGGGCGGGAGCGGCGGGGGGGCAGGAGGAGGACCCAGCCCCGGCCGCCGCCGCTGCGGAGCAGCCGCGCTCTGAGCCGCCGGGCACCGCCAGCCGCCGAGCGCAGGTGGGCCGGGCCTCCCCGCTTCTCCCGCCCGCTGAACAAGAGCCCCCCGGGCTTCATGCGGGAGCTGCTCCGGAGCGAGCCAACACCCCCCGCTCCCTCCCCCCCCCCACGACCCGGAGGAGAGGCACCGGGGCGGGGCGGGAGGAAGAGGCGAGCCCAAGCGCCCCAGAACCGAGAGGGGAGGCTCCCCCCGGGAGAGTAGCTCCCTGGGCATCCTCCTCCGGCGGGACTAGAAGGAAGAAGCTGCTCCGCACCGGTCCCGCGGCCGCGCTGCTCCCCGCGGAGGGCGGATCCGGGACTGGGACGGGCTGAGGCCGAGGAGGGCGGCGGGACTCGGGCAGCTCCCGCCTGGAGGGATCCACTCGCCTCAGTAGCACCGCCGGCATTCCTGGGTCCCCCGCGGGGATGCCATTGCCCCCCCGTGGCTTGGAGCCCCTCTCTCTCTCCCTCTTGCCTGGGGGGGCCGCGGCTCCTCACCCGCGGGAGGAAACACAGTGCATCACCACCCTTCTCTTGCCTGCATCTGCTCCCCACCTCCCTGCTCAAAATCGGGATGAGAGCAGGGTTAGAGGGATCCTCGACTTCTTCCTCTCCTCTGGATTTTGTCTGTGGTTGACTTTACCCCTCCCCCCGCCCCAGGTATAGGGATATCCCTGCCTGGCTCCTCCGGCGGGACGCGTGTCCTGACGGGGCCGGGGGCCGGCTGGCAGCGAGGCTGGGTCGGGGATGCCCGGAGCTGCCACACACACACACACACACAACGGCGGGACCCTCAGCAGAGCCCTGGCAGCGAAGCTCAGCTGCATCTAGGCGAAGCTTGGCCTCCTCTGTTTGACAGAAGGGTATCGCGTTTCTCTCCTCCGTCGGAGTTTCTTTCTTGGGGGGGGATGGGGGGGTATGCGAGGGCTAGAAAGGGGAGAGCTGAGGCTGATTCAGGGGAAACCCGGCGAATGCGCTGAACTCTTTCTCGCTTCACCTCTTATCTCGGTGGCTATCGCTGACACGAGAGAGCAAACCAGATAACACAGCGCCGACCGCATCGGGAGCCGCAGTGGTGCGAGGAGCAGCCACTCTGCTTGTAACTGCTTTCCTCAGTTTCTCCCCCACCCCGCTGCCCCTCTCAGAGCTGTTAAATATCTGTACCATAAAATGTGGGGGATTTAAAGGTCTGTGGGAGGCTCCCTTTGAAAAGGGCTCTGGGGAAAGTCTTTCTAATCCAGGATACTTGAGCCGGATGGGGTGGGATTGCCAGAGAGGCATAAAATAAAAGTTATTCGGCAGACAAGGCGAGAGGCTGACACGAGGAAAAGTGCCTTCGCCTGGGTGTTTTGTTTGGTTGGGAGACTGAGATTTCTCCCGTGCTGGTGTCTGTGTGTACGAATGGCTGAGGGGAATAAATAAACAAGGCCGGGGAGAAAGGATGGACGCAGGCGTGTGAGCCAACCTGCAGCCAGCCCACCAGCTTGCTCCAGCACCAGTGGGCAGAGAAAGCATGTCAGAAAATAAACGCTCAGAGAGAAACATCAGGAAAACATTAAACAAACCGGGGAGTGCACTCCCTCTCCTTGCCCTGACAAAGCACGGCTGAGAAACTCCGCTCGCCGCCTCTCCAGCCTCTTGCCCTGCTCCGGTGGGGGATCCATGGGGATGGGAGTTAGTCCCAGGGCTGCTCATGAGCCTTGGCAAAACCGTCTGCTGTGGTGTGTGCTGGGCGAGGGCAGGGTACGCATGAGAGACCAGCAAGGAGGGGTGAGAGGTCGCCTGTTTGCTGGGGAAGGGAGGCAGAGAGCGGGGAGGAAACAAAAGCTGCGCCTTGACTGGAGATGGGATCTGAAAAGAAGCGGGGCAAGAGGACTCCAAAGAGCCAGGTTACCTACCCACCCCCTCCCCAAACCTAGCTCCATTAGGGAGGGGGAAAAAAAACCCACCCAACAACAACAACAAACCCAACCCATAAACTGTGAGTGCCGCTCTGCGATAAAAGGAGAAGATTTATATTGCTGCAATGTGTGGAAGGAGGCTTGTCCCAGAGCAAAACTCTGGCATGCAGCTCTCTGTTTATGTCGCTCATCCCGATGAGATATCGGTGGCAAAGTTCAGGCTGACATCAGCCCTGGGGAGGCAGAGCCAGCGGCCGGGCTGGGCTGCGAGGGCCGCACAGCTGCGCGCCGGTGCGCAGTGGCCATCGGCACTCGCATCGCCGGCGAGCAGCCTCCCAGAAAAGCCTCCCCATGCCGGGCCAGGGGACGTGAGCAGCCAGCAGACACGCACGGGGTGGAGGGAGCTGGGTGTAGCATTTTCCTTGTGACTGAAACAGGAATCAGAAGCAAGCTGCCCGGGGTGGTTTTGTGCTGTTTGGGGGTTCGTTTTTGTCCCTGCCCGAGACAAGGAGCTTAGAATTAGACCATCTTTAAGGTCCCTTCCAACCCAAACCTTTCTATGACTCTAAGGAGAGTGGGGAGGGGAGAACGGCTGATGGGCTGTGTTGTTGCTGGCGAGTGAAACATGTCTGAGCCCTCTGTTTTACTGAGCTGCGTTAAAACCGGCAGCAGGAGACTGTAAAATCAGCTAGGTATTGCTTTTGTTTGCCCTTTTTTTGGTGGTTGTTTTGGGTTTTTCCTCACATGAAAAAGAATCCTTTAGTCAGAGAGGAATGGAGTGATGGCTTTGCTCCTGCAACTCCTGCTCACCACTTTCCCCGTGCAACTTTGCTGTAGCTAGAAGAAAAAAAAAAGAACCACAAAACTGTATTTTGGTTGAAGATCTTCGAAGCCCACCTTAAGAACAACAACAAAAAAAAAAAGCTAATTTCAGTTTTCCAGAGAGGTAACAAATTGGGGTGGGATGAAGGCGACCTCGAGATGCTCAGATTGGCATCAAAAAGAAGGTTAATAATATTCAATTAATGGCTGATGTTGTGCTTGCTTAAAATGGCACTCTAGTCATAAAAACTAGCCATGTGAACAGGACAGCTGAATGCTAACCCTTTGTCGTTCTTCTCCAGACTGGAAATAGTTTGTGTAAGTGAACAAAAGGGTCACTAATTTGCCTTTTCAACTTGGGAAACACAGTAAAGAAATAAAAGGCTTTGGATTACTTCTGATACATAACTTGAAAACCGAGCACTGCTGTGTCCGATGCAAAACCACCCCCCCACCCCCCCACCCTCGATTTTCAGGTGCTGCTCGGGGGTGTAGGTAACCCCAGGGCAGACTTCACCACCAACTAAGATATCCACAGGAGCATTCCCACGGCAATGTCTGCTGAAGGGTTAGAGGAGTGGAGCTGAGTTGCACAATCTGTCACATCTACTGTTTGTTCGACACCAGCGACGATCTTGGAGCTGCACAGGACCCCCAAACCACGACGGTCTTTGCCCCCAAGAGTTTTCTTTTCCTGTGCAAACGAAGGGAGGAGCACAAAGAAGCAGAGAGGCACAGATAGATGCCAAACACAGGCGTGTGTAAGTGTGAGCAGTGAGTATGTGTGTGTCTGTCTGCATTAGTAGCCTTTTCCATATTTCCCAATCTGGCAGTCGTTGCATTTCTCTGCTTTTCCTAACACAACCCATTTGTTCTTTAGCCACATTGAGTGGAGGAGGTTAATCTTCTGTAACATCACCAGCCCTTCTCCAAAGCTGTTAACATCACAACCAGAAGATTATAATTGCATGGTCCAAATAAACCTTAAAAAGAAGGGGGGAAAAAAATAAAAGGAGTGAGTGAGGAGAAATTCTTTGCTCACAGTAAGTGGAAGCTAGGAAAAGAGCTTTTAAAGGAGGAAAAAAAAACCAACCCTAACACCTAATTCTTACAGTTCCAGCCCCAATAAATGTCTTTATGCTCCAGATATTTACAAGATGCAATAGCAGGACAGTAACAAAATGTGCAGTAAGGAACAATCCTACCCTGGCACCAAATAAACGGGATGACCTAATTGATTTTTCCCATCTCTGGCTTGTGCAATTCCATCATTGTAATAAAAAAATCCCAGTGTCATCAAAGACTGCAGGATTGGGCCCTAAACTAGCATGTGGGTCTGGACTATCCCTCAGCCTGGGCCAGGTCCAAAGCCTGCTGCTGTCAGCTTGACCCTCCATCAGCTTGAGAGAGCTTTGGATCTGGTCTTCTGGATCAGACTGGAAGAGGGCTGAATTATTGTTTTATTGTACGTAGGCAAAGGGAGGAAAAAAAAAAAAAGGAAGCATATTTGTGGGGGGAAAAATAAACCCCAAACACATGGACAAATTCTGCAGCCATCCAGATGCAGTTCAGTTAAGAAAGTCCAACAGGAAGGCCTTAAAATGAGATGTTTTTGGCGCAGGAGAAGCTTTAGCAGTTAATAGGAGGATGATCAAACCATGCTAAGTCATTGTTTCCCCATTTTCATCTATCAGTTGGTCGTCTCTGGGATTTGGGATCAGATTGTAAAGCCTTTGGGATGCAGACCAACCTTTCTTTTTCTCTTTGTGTGCAGAATCTGTGCCTAGAGCAATTGTATCTACAAGGAGGGGGGGATGTGGGGGCAGAGGGAAGATCTCAGCACTGCCATGGAATTGTCTCTGCGTTTGGGGTGTAAATATTCAGGCTAGAAGAGAAGTGATTAACAGAAATGTTTTTGTAACGTGTGCTAAGCTGAAGAAGAAGAATGTTCTTGGGCCTAGAGTGACTTGAACCACCCAGAAGGCAAGTACCAGATCTGCACTGGTTTCAATTTAAGCATCACTTTGTCCAAGTGGTGACAGCACATAAGGTGGAACTGGGTAAAGCTGGAGGATGTGAGTAACCCACAAAGGTTTCACAGGACTCTGACACATCAGTTTGTGACTTTGCTGTGAGCTGACTGCTTGGGAGAGTGATTCCCCACACCTAAGTTAGGAGCTGTTTTCTCACTTTGGCACTGCTTCCTGTGAATTTCACTGGTGGTCATGTCAGCCCAAGTTAATCCCACACTTGCACAAGCAACTTGCTCATTCCCACTTCCTGGGATGTGCTGGTCCAAGCATTAGCAGTCACACACTGGATTAGAGAAATACAGGGCTGCAAAAAGCAAAATCCTGCCAGGAAAAGAAAAAAAAAAGAGAGAGGGAAAAAAATAAAACAAACACCAGAAAAGCTTCTCTCCAGCAGATTCAGTTCTCTGATCTGGTTTACCAGGAGGAAATGGGAAAGAGAAGTCTATTATGTAAAACAGTAAGGGCAGAGAGTGTCTCAGAGGGGTCAGTGAAGCAATCTGAAGGTGAAATGACAGCTCTAGGGTCATCTGGAATGGCAGGACAATGACAGATCCAAGGTCCTCTGGAAAGACAGGGAGTAGAGAAGCCTATTTCTTAATGTGTGTGCTCACATTCCAGCATGGGCCATGGGCATGTTGCCCAGTTTGCATATAGAGGACTGGCAGGCATGAAGAAGGACAATGGTGCCCAGTACGAGCAGAGTTCATGTGCTGCAGTTCCAGCTGTCCTCAACAATCCAACCCCTTCCCATTGCCAGGAAATCCTGAACAGTTCAGCTCTGCTGACCTGGAGGCAGAAGAACTGCTACGAGGCTGGTAGAAGCTGTAGGTGAGGAAGTCTGCAGCCACTGTCACAACGTGAGGCATAGCCTGGGCAAGCATGGGGTGAGTTGTCCTGTGCTAGCAGGAAAGGCTGCATGGGTGGGCAGAGGCCAATGGGATGAGATTTAACAAGGCCAAGTGCAGGGTTCTGCACTTTGGCCACAACAACCCCAAGCAGCACTACAGGCTGGGGACTGAGTGGCTGGAGAGCAGCCAGGAGGAAAGGGACCTGGGGGTACTGATAGATAGTAGGCTGAAGATGAGCCAGCAGTGTGCCCAGGTGGGCAAGAGAGCCAATGGCATCCTGGCCTGCATCAGGAACAGTGTGGCCAGCAGGACAAGGGAGGTTATTCTGCCCCTGTACTCAGCACTGGTCAGGCCACACCTTGAGTTCTGTGTCCAGTTCTGGGCCCCTCAATTCAAGAAGGATGTTGGAGGTGCTGGAACATGTCCAGAGAAGGGCAACAAAGCTGGTGAGGGGCCTGGCGCACAAATCCTATGAGGGGAGGCTGAGGGAGCTGGGCCTGTTTAGCCTGGAGAAGAGGAGGCTCAGGGGTGATCTTATTACTGTCTACAACTACCTGAAGGGGCATTGTAGCCAGGTGGGGGGTGGCCTCTTCTGCCAGGCAACCAGCAACAGAACAAGGGGACACAGCCTCAAGTTGTGCCAGGATAGGTCTAGGCTGGATGTTAGGAAGAAGTTCTTCACAGAGAGAGTGATTGGCATTGGAATGGGCTGCCCAGGGAGGTGGTGGAGGCACCGTCCCTGGGGGTCTTCAAGCAAAGCCTGGATGAGGCACTTAGTGCCATGGTCTGGTTGACTGGATAGGGCTGGGTGCTAGGTTGGACTGGATGAGCTTGGAGCTCTCTTCCAACCTGATTGTTTCTATGATTCTATGATTCTATGAAAGGGCAACAGGAATTTGGCTGAGACACATGGAATAGGGCTTGGGTCTCATGTTAACAGATCACAGAATTGTTTTGGCTGGAAAAGCTCTCTAAGCTCATCCAGTCCAACCATCAACCCAACACCACCGTGGCCATTAAATCACACCCCCAAGTGCCATGCCCACAGGTTTCTTGAACTCCTCCAGGGATGGGGACTCCACCACCTCCCTGGGCAGCCTTTTCCAATCCCTGACCACTCTTGCAGCAAAGAAATTGTCCAGAATCTCCAACCTAAACCTCACTTGGCACAATTTCAGGCCATTTCCATTGATTCTATCATCTGTTACTAGGGGAAGAGTCTGACCCACATCCCACTCCAGCTTCCTTTCAGTGGAATAGGTTTGCTCCTAAACAAACACGTCAGGGTTGTCACAGGAGGAAAAGTTGTTCCATTTGCCATTTTTTTTGTAGCACTTCATTAAAATCTTATCAGGAAAAGACAACTTTCATAGTAATTTACATGTCACAAGAGATGGTCCTTAGCTAAAGGTTGGTAAATGTGTC